>NW_024747779.1:0-10717 GCF_018991925.1 Homarus americanus | reverse complement strand
CGAAAATTTTTGAAAAATTTTTTGAAAATTTTTGAAAATTTCCGAAAATTCTTGAAAATTAAAATTTTTGAAAAATTTCTGAAAATTTTTGAAATTTTTGAAAAATTTGGGAAAATTTTTTGGAAATTTTTTGAAAATTTTGAAATTTTTGAGTCTGAAAATTTTTGAAAATTTTGAAAATTTTTGAAAATTTTGGAAAATTTGAAGATTTTCGAAAATTTTCCAAAAAAATTTTCAGAGGTCTGACCTTGGGTGTATAAGGCCGCCCGATGTATGATGTTTTGGATCCACAGCCATCTGTGAAGTATCATGCTGCATCTGCCGGTGTGTCGGTGGCTATGGCTTCCAGTTATTTTTTTGAGGTGCTCCTTCTGGAGGTAGGCTTACTATCGCCTAGGTCGGTAACTTTGAATGTGGCTGGTGGAGAGCTCCATGGTGGAGGAACTACGTAACCATTTTTTGAAAATTGTAAACAATTTTAGAAAATTTTTGGAAAATTTTCTGAAAATTTTTGGGAAATGTTTGAAATATTTTGAAAAATTTTCCGAAATTTTTGAAATTTTTGAATTTTTGAAAATTTTCGGAAAATTTCTGAAAATTTTGAAAATTTGAAAATTTGAAAATTTTGGAAATTTTGAAAAATTTGGAAAAATTTTTGAAAATTTGAAAATTTTTGGAAATTTTTTGAAATTTTTTGAAAAATTTTGAAAATTTTTGAAAAATTTTTGAAAATTTTTGGAAAAATTCTGAAAATTTTTAAATTTTTGAAAAATTTTTGGAAATTTTTTGAAAATTTTTTTGAAAATTTTTGTGAAAATTTTGAAAAATTTTTGAAGATTTTCGAAAATTTTCCAAAAATTTTCAGAGGGTCTGACCTTGGGTGTAAAGGCCGCCCGGATGTATGATGTTTTGATCCACCAACATCTGTGAAGTATCATGCTGCATCTGCCGGTGTGTCGGTGGCTATGGCTTCCAAGTTATTTTTTTTGAGGTGCTCCTGGAGGTAGGCTTTACTATCGCCCAGGTCAAATTTGAATGTGGCTGGTGGAGAGCTCCATGGTGGAGGAACTACGCAACTATTTTTGAAAAATTGTAACAATTTTAGAAAATTTTGGAAAATTTTCTGAAAATTTTGGAAATGTTTTGAAATATTTTGAAAAATTCTGAAAAATAGAAATATTTGAAATTTTTGAAAAATTTTTGAAAAATTTTTGAAAATTTCTGAAAATTTTCGAAAATTTTTGAAAATTTTGAAAATTTTTGAAATTTTTTGAAAAATTTTGAAAATTTTGGGAAAATTTTTGAAATTTCTGAAAATTTTGGGAAATGTTTTGAAATATTTTAGAAAATTTTGAAAATTTTGAAAATTTTTGAAAATTTTTCTGAAAATTTTAGAAATTTTTGAAATTTTTGGAAAATTTTGAAAATTTCTGAAAATTTTTTCGGATAATTTTTGAATATTTTTGAAATTTTTGGAAAATTTTTGAAATTTTTTGAAAATTTTGAAAATTTTTGGAAAAACCTGAAAAATTTTCAGAGGGTCTGACCTGGGTGTAGAAGGCCGCCCGGATGTATGATGTCTGGATCCACCTGAGCCATCTGTGAAGCTATCATGCTGCATCTGCCGGTGTTCCGGTGGCTATGGCTTCCAGAGTTATTTTTTTGAGGTCCTCCTTCGGGTAGGCTTTACTATCGCCTCAGGTCGGTAATTTCGAATGTGGCTGGTGAGAGCTCCATGGTGGAGGAACCACAACCATTTTTGAAAATTGTAAACAATTTTAGTATGGAAATTCTGAAAATTTTTGGGAAATGTTTTGAAATATTTTGAAAATGTGAAAAATTTTGAAAATTTTGGAAAAATTTTCTTGAAAAATTTTGGGGAAAGGTTTTGAAATATTTTGAAATTTTGAAAATTTTTGAAAATTTTGAAAAATTTTCTGAAAAATTTTGGGAATTTTTGAAATATTTTGAAAATTTTCGAACATTTTTTGAAAAATTCTTGAAAATTCTTGAAAATTCTTGAAAATTTTGAAAATTTTCTGAAAATTTTTGGAAAATTTTGAAAAATTTTGAAAATTTCTAATTTTGAAATTTTGAAAATTTTGGAAAATTTTGAAAATTTTTGAAAATTTTTGGAAAATTTTTAGAAGATTTTCGAAAATTTCCAAAAATTTTCAGAGGGTCTTACCTTGGGTGTAGGCGTCGCTCCGGATGATATGATGTTTTGGATCCAACCAAGCCATTCAGAAGTATCATGCTGCATCTGCCGTGTGTCGGGCTGTGGCTTCCAGTTATTTTTTTGAGGTGCTCTCTGAGTGTAGGCTTACTATCGCCTAGCTGCAACTTTGAATGTGGCTGGTGGAGAGCTCCATGGTGAGGAACTACGTAACCATTTTTTGAAAATTGTAAACAATTTTGAAAAATTTTGGAAAATTTTGGAAAATTTTTGGAAAATTTTCTGAAAATTTTGTGAAATTTTTTGAAATTTTTGGAAAATTTTTGGAAAATTTCTGAAAATTTTTCGGGTAATTTTTGAATATTTTTGAAATTTTTTGGAAAATTTTTGAAATTTTTTTGAAAATTTTTGAAAATTTTTGGAAAATTTTTGAAAATTTTTGAAAAATTTCCGAAAATTTTTCAGAGGGTCTGACCTTGGGTGTAGAAGGCCGCTCCGGATGTATGATGTTTTGGATCCACCGAGCCATCTGTGAAGTATCATGCCGCATCTGCCGGTGTCTCGGTGGCTATGGCTTCCAGAGTTATTTTTTTGAGGTCATCCTTCTCGAGGTAGGCTTTACTATCGCCTAGGTCGGTAATTTTAGATGTGGCTGGTGGAGAGAGCTCCATGGTGGAGGAACTACGTAATAACCATTTTTTGAAAAATTGTGAACAATTTTAGAAAATTTTTGGAAAATTTTCTGAAAATTTTGGGAATGTTTTGAAATATTTTGAAAAATTTTCGGAAAATTTTTGAAAATTTTTTGAAAATTTTTGAAAATTTTTGGAAAATTTTTGGAAAATTTTGGAAAATTTTTGGAAAAATTTCTGAAAATTTTTTGAAATTTTTGAAAATTTTTTTGAAATTTTTGGAAATTTTTTGAAAATTTTTGGAAAATTTTTGAAAATTTTTGGAAAATTTTTGAAGATTTTCGAAAATTTTCCAAAAAATTTTCAGAGGGTCTGACCTTGGGTGTATAAGGCCGCTCCGGATGTATGATGTTTTGGATCCACCAAGCCATCTGCGAAGTATCATGCTGCATCTGCCGGTGTGTCGGTGGCTATGGCTTCCAGTGATTTTTTTGAGGTGCTCCTTCTGGAGGTAGGCTTTACTATCGCCTAGGTCGGTAACTTTGAATGTGGCTGGTGGAGAGCTCCATGGTGGAGGAACTACGTAACCATTTTTTGAAAAATTGTAAACAATTTTAGAAAATTTTTGGAAAATTTTCTGAAAATTTTGGGAAATGTTTTGAAATATTTTGAAAAATTTTCTGAAAATTGTGAAATATTTTGAAATTTTTGAAATATTTTGAAATTTTTGAAAAATTTTTGAAATTTTTTGGAAAATTTCTGAAAATTTTTCGGAAAATTTTGGAAAATTTTTGAAAAATTTTGAAAATTTTCGGAAAAATTTTGAAAATTTTCTGAAAATTTTGGGAAATGTTTTGAAATATTTTGGAAAATTTTTGGAAAATTTTCTGAAAATTTTGTGAAATTTTTTGAAATTTTTGAAAAATTTGGGAAAATTTTTGGAAAATTTTCTGAAAATTTTTCGGATAATTTTTGAATATTTTTGAAATTTTTTGGAACATTTTTGAAATTTTTTGGAAAATTTTTGAAAATTTTCAGAGGGTCTGACCTTGGGTGTAGAAGGCCGCTCCGGATGTATGATGTTTTGGATCCACCGAGCCATCTGTGAAGTATCATGCTGCATCTGCCGGTGTCTCGGTGGCTATGGCTTCCAGAGTTATTTTTTTGAGGTCATCCTTCTCGAGGTAGGCTTTACTATCGCCTAGGTCGGTAATTTTGAATGTGGCTGGTGGAGAGCTCCATGGTGGAGGAACTACGTAACCATTTTTTAAAAAATTGTGAACAATTTTAGAAAATTTTTGGAAAATTGTCTGAAAATTTTGGGAAATGTTTTGAAATATTTTGAAAAATTTTCGGAAAATTTTGAAAAATTTTCGGAAAATTTTTGAAAATTTTTTGAAAATATTTGAAAATTTTCCGAAAATTTTTGGAAAATTTTTGAAAATTTTTGGAAAATTTTGGAAAATTTTTGGAAAAATTTCTGAAAATTTTTTGAAATTTTTGAAAAATTTGGGAAAATTTTTGGAAAATTATTGAAAATTTTTGGAAAATTTTTGAAGTTTTGGAAAAATTTTCCAAAAAATTTTCAGAGGGTCTGGACCTGGGTATAAGGCCGCCCGGATGTATGATGTTTCGGATCCACCAAGCCATCTGTTAGTATCATGCTGCATTCAAGCCGGGTGGCTATGGTTTCAAAGTTATTTTTTTTGAGGTGCCTTCTGGAGGTAGGCTTTACTATCGCCCAGGTCGGTAACTTTGAATGGCTGGTGGAGAGCTCCATGGTGGAGGAACTACGTAACCATTTTTTGAAAAATTGAAAACACTCTATTTTTAAAAATTTTCTGAAAATTTGGGAAATGTTTTGAAATATTTGAAAATTTCTGAAAAATTGTGAAAATTTTTGAAATTTTTGAAAAAATTTTTGAAAAATTTTGAAAAAATTCTGAAAATTTTCGGAAACTTTTAGAAAATTTTTGTAAATTTCTGAATTCTTAGAAATTCTTGGAAAATTTTGAAAATTTTTTGAAAAAATTTGAGTAATTTTAGAAAAATTTTGAAAAATTTTCTGAAAAATTCTGAAATTTTTTGAATATTTGAAAAATTTTGAAAAATTTTAGTAATTCTGCAATTTCTGAAAATTTTTCGATAATTTTTTGAATATTTTCGAAAATTTTGAAGATTTTTGAAACTTTTAGAAATGTTTTTGAAATATTTTGAAAATCCTCGGTAAATTTTTTGAAAATTTTTGAAAATTTTGAAAAATTTCTGAAAATTTTCTGAAAAATTTTCTGAAATTTTTGAAAAATTTCAAATTCTTGGTAAATTTCTGAAAATTTTTCGGAAAATTTGAAATTTTTGAAAATTTTGAAAAATTTTCGAAAATTTTGAAAATTTTTGAAAATTTTTGAAAAATTTTTGAAAATTTTTTTGAATTTTGAAAATTTTTCTATAAATTCTTGAAAATTTTGAAAATTTTGAAAAATTTGAAAATTTGAAAAATTTCGAAAAAATTTCTGAAATTTTTGAAAATTTTGAAAATTTTTGGAAAATTTTTAAAATTTTTTGAAAATTTTTGAAAATTTTTGAAATTTTCAAAAATTTTCCAAAAATTTTCAGAGGGTCTGACCTTAGGGTGCAAAGGCCGCTCCGGATGTATGATGCTTAGATCCACCGAGCCATCTGTGAAGTATCATGCTGCATCTGCCGGTGTCTCGGTGGCTATGGCTTCCGTTATTTTTTTGAGGTCCTTCTGGAGGTAGGCATTACTTACGCCCTAGGTCGGTAACTTTGAATGTGGCTGGTGGAGAGCTCCATGGTGGAGGAACTACGTAACCATTTTTTGAAAAATTGAATCAATTTTAGAAAATTTTTGGAAAATTTTCTAAAAATTTTGGGAAATGTTTTAAATATTTGAACTTGAAAATCAGTATTTTTGGTTCTTCTGAAAATTTTTTGAAATCTTTTTGTACTTGAAAATTTGAGAATTTTTGAAATTTTCCGAAAAATTTTTGAAATTTTGGAAAATTTTTGGAAAATTTGAAATTTTTGAAAATTTCCGAAAATTTTTGAAATTTTTGAAAAATTTGGGAAAATTTTTGAAAATTTTTTGAAAATTTTGGAAAATTTTTGAAAATTTTTGAGATTGGAAATTTTTCATTTCAGAGGGTCTGACCTGGGTGTATAAGGTCGCCCGGATGATGTTTTTGATCCACCAAGCCATCTGTGAAGTATCATGCTGCATCTGCCGGTGTGTCGGTGGCTATGGCTTCAGAAATATTTTTTTGAGGTGCCCCTTCTGGAGGTAGGCTTTTACTATCGCCCAGGTCGGTACTCTAAATGTGGCTGGTGAGAGCTCCATAGGAGGAACTACGTAACCATTTTTTGAAAAATTGTAACAATTTTAGAAATTTGGGAAAATTTCTTGAAAAATTTGGGGAAAAATTTTGGAAAATTTTCGAAAATTTTTGAAATTTTGGAAAATTTTTGGAAATTTTCTGAAAATTATTGAAAATTTTGGGAAAATTTTGATAATTTGGGAGAAAATTTTCTGAAATTTGAAAATTCGTGAAAATTTTTGAAAATTTGGAAAATTTCGAAATTCTTGAAAATTTTTGAAAATTTCTGAAATTTTGAAATTTTTGGAATTTCTGAAAATTATTGAAAATTTAAAAATTCCGGAAAATTCTTGAAAAATTTCGAAAATTTCTGAAAATTTTCTGAAAATTTCTGAAAATTCTTGAAAATTTCTGAAAATTTTTTGAAATTTTTCGGAAATTTTGGAAAATTTGAAAATTTAGAAAAATTTTAAAAATTTTGGAAAAATTTTCGAGTAAATTTGAAAAATTTCGAAATTTGAAAAATTCCTGAAAAATTTCTGAAAATTTTGGAAATTTTTGGAAATTTTCTGAAAAATTATTGGAAAAATTTTGAAAATCGAAACTTGAAAATTCTGAAAAATTTCGAAATTATTGAGAATTTTGAAAATTTTGAAAATTCGCCTGGAAAATTTTGGAAAAATTTCGAAATTTTTGAAAAATTTCGAAATTTTTGGAAAATTTTCTGAATTTTAAAATTTCGGAAAATTTCGAAAAATTTCGAAAATTTGGGAAAATTTTGGAAAATTTTGAAAAATTTCGAAATTCTGAAAATTCTTGGAAAATTAATTTTGGAAAATTTTTGGAAAATTTTTAGAAATTTTCTGAAAATTTTTGAAATTTTGGAAAATTTTCGAAAATTTGAAATTTTTGAAAATTTTTGAAATTTTCTGAAAATTTTGGAAAATTGAAAAATTTCGGAAAATTTTGAAAAATTCTCGAAAAATTTCGAAAATTTTCTGAAAATTTCTGAAAATTTTGAAAATTTCTGAATTTTGGAAATTTTCTGAAAATTTTGGAAAATTTTGGAAAATTTGGGAAAATTTTGAAATTTTGGAAAAATTTCGAAAATTTTGGAAAAATTGAATTTTTGAAAAATTTCTGAAAATTTCTTGAAAATTTTGAAATTTTTTGAAATTTTCTGAAAATTATTGGAAAATTTGGGAAAATTTAGAAAATTTCTTGGAAATTTGGAAAATTTCGGAAATTTTTGGAAATTTTTGGAAATTTTCTGAAAATTATTGAAAAATTTTGGAAAATTAAAAATTTGAGGTAATTTTGGAAATTTTGGAAAATTTTCGAAAATTTGGGAAATTTCGGAAAATTTTGGAAAAATTTGGAAATTTTGGAAAATTTTCTGAAAATTTCTGAAATTTTTTGGAAAATTTTTGAAAATTTTCTTGAAATTATTGAAAATTTGTGAAAATTTTGATTGGAAAATTTGAAATTTTTTGAAAATTTTGGGAATTCTTGGAAAATTTTGGGAAAATTTTTGGAAAATTTTGGGAAATTTGAAAATTTTTGAATTTTGGAAAAATTTCCTGAAATTTTTGAGAAATTTGGAAATTTGGGAAAATTTTTGAAAAATTTGAAAATTTCGAATTTTTGGAAATTTTCTGAAAATTTTTGGAAATTTTGAAAATTTTCGAAAATTTGGAAATTTTGGGAAAATTTTTGAAATTTTCTGAAAATTCTTGAAAAATTTCAAAAATTTTGAAAATCTTGTATGAAAATTTCTGAAAATTTCTGAAAAATTTCTGAAAATTTTGAAAATTTCTGAAAATTTTGGAAATTTTCAGTACTCTTGGAATTTGGAAAAATTTTGAAAATTTTGGAAAATTTCGAAAAATTTTGAAAAAATTTCGAAATTTTTGAAAAATTTCTGAAAATTTCTGAAAATTTTGAAATTTTTGTAAAATCTCTTCTGAAAATTATTGAGAAATTTGGGAAAATTTGGAAAATTTTTGAAAATTTAAGACCGGAAATTTTGAAAATTTTTTTGAAATTTTGAAAAATTCTCGAAATTTTGGAAAATTTTTGGAAATTTTCTGAAATTATTGAAAATCTTGAAATTTTGAAAATTTTCGAGTAACTCTGAAAAAATTTCGAAATTTTGGAAAAATTTGGGAATTTTGGAAAATTTTCTGAAAATTTCCTGAAATTTTTGAAAATTTTTGAAATTTTCTGAAAATTATTGAAAATTTTGAAAATTTTGGAAATTTTGGAAAATTTTTCTGAAAATTTCTGAATGGAAATTTTGGAAAATTTTTGAAATTTTCTGAAAATTTTGGGAAAATTTTGGAAAATTTTGGGAGTAACCTAAAATTTTGAAAATTTTGGAAAAATTTCGAAATTTTTGGAAAATTTGGAAAATTTTTGGAAAATTTTGAAAAATTTCGAAAAATTTTGAGAAATTTGGGAAAATTTTGGGAAAATTTTGGAAACATTTCGAAATTTGGAAAATTTCGGAAATTTGGAAAATTTCGAAATTTTTGAAAATTTTCTGAAAATTTCTGAAATTTTTGGAAAATTTTTGGAAATTTTCTGAAAATTATTGGAAAATTTGGGAAAATTTGGGAGAAATTTTGAAAATTTTGGAAAAATTTCGGAAATTTTTGGAAATTTTTCGGAAAATTTTGGAAAAATTTCGGGAAATTTCTGAAAAATTTTGGAAAATTTTTGGAAATTTTTGGAAAATTTTTGGAAATTTTATGAAAATTTTTGGGAAATTTTGGAAAATTTTCGGAAAATTTTGAAAAAATTTCGGAAAATTTCTGAAAATTTTCTGAAAATTTCTGAAAATTTTGGGAAAATTTTGGAAAATTTTTGGAAAATTTTGGAAAATTTTGGAAAAATTTCGGAAAATTTTGGAAAAATTTCGGAAAATTTTGGAAAAATTTCGGAAAATTTTGGAAAAATTTCGGAAATTTTTGGAAAATTTTCTGAAAATTTCTGAAATTTTTGGAAATTTTTTGGAAATTTTCTGAAAATTATTGGAAAATTTTGGAAAATTTGGGAAAATTTTTGGAAAATTTTGGAAAAATTTCGGAAATTTTTGGAAAATTTTCGGAAATTTTTGGAAAATTTGGGAAAATTTTTGGAAAATTTTGAAAAAATTTCGGAAAATTTTGGAAAATTTTCGGAAAATTTTGGGAAATTTTCTGAAAATTTTTGGAAAATTTTGGAAAAATTTCGGAAATTTTTGGAAAATTTTCGGAAATTTTCTGAAAATTATTGGAAAATTTTGGAAAATTTTTGGAAAATTTTGGAAAATTTTGGAAAATTTTGGAAAATTTTCGGAAAATTTGGGAAAAATTTCGGAAAATTTGGGAAAAATTTGGGAAAATTTTCTGAAAATGTTTGAAATTTTTGGAAAATTTTTGGAAATTTTCTGAAAATTATGGGAAAATTTTTGGAAAATTTTGGAAAATTTTCTGAAAATTTTGGAAAATTTGGGAAAATTTTTGGAAAATTTTGGAAAAATTTCGGAAATTTTTGGAAAATTTTTTGAAAATTTCTGAAATTTTTGGAAATTTTTTGGAAATTTTCTGAAAATTATTGGAAAATTTTGGAAAATTTTTGGAAAATTTTGGAAAAATTTTGGAAATTTTCTGAAAATTTTTGGGAAATTTTGGAAAATTTTCGGAAAATTTTGGAAAATTTTTGGAAAATTTTGGAAAAATTTCGGAAAATTTTGGAAAATTTTTGGAAATTTTCTGAAAATTTTTGGAAAATTTGGGAAAATTGTTGGAAATTTTTGGAAAAATTTCGAGAAATTTCTGAAAATTTTTGGATAATTTTGGAAAATTTTTGGAAATTTTTGGATAATTTTTGAAAATTTTCTGAAAATTTTTGGAAAATTTTGGAAATTTTTCGGGAAATTTGGGAAAATTTTTGGAAAATTTTGGAAAAATTTCGGAAATTTTTGGAAAATTTTCGGAAATTTTCTGAAAATTTTTGGAAAATTTTGGAAAATTTTCGGGAAATTTGGGAAAATTTTTGGGAAATTTTGGAAAATTTTCGGAAAATTTTGTAAAATTTTTGGAAAATTTGGGGAAAAATTTGCAAAAATCTAGGGAAATTTTTGAAAAATCTAGTGGAATTTTTGGAAAATCTGGGGAAATTTCTGAAAAATCTAGGGAAATTTTTGGAAAATCTAGGGAAATTTTTGGAAAATCTGGGGAAATTTTTTAAATTTTTGGAAAATTTTTGGAAATTTCCCCAGATTTTCCAAAAAATTCCCTAGATTTTCTAAAAAATTCCCTAGATTTTTCAGAAATTTCCCCAGATTTTCCAAAAATTTCCCGATTTTTCAAAAATTTCCCGATTTTCCAAAATTTTTGGAAAATTTTTGGAAATTTTCTGAAAATTTTCAGAAATTTTTGGAAAAATTTCGGAAAATTTTGGAAAAATTTCGGAAAATTTTCCAAAAATTTCGGAAAATTTTGGAAAAATTTCGGAAAATTTTCGGAAAATTTCGGAAAAATTTCGGAAAATTTGGGAAAAATTTCGGGAAATCTCTGAAAATTTTTGGA
>NW_024747778.1:0-26966 GCF_018991925.1 Homarus americanus | reverse complement strand
AAGTATTCTGGATCTAGTATTACAGGGTACCTGAAGATTATAACCTTTGTAAGTAGTATGTCGCTCTCCTCTGGCAAAACCATCAGTAATCCCTTGTACCCAACAGTTGTCAACAATTCCACAGCCTCAATGGTCCCCACTGTAAGATAAGGCTTGTGTGTGCCTTCTTTCAAAAGAGGCTCAAAGCTGCGATGCTCCCGTCCTAGTTGTACTGCCCATTTTAATTTTTCAAGGAAGGTCATCGGGCATGACTGTGGAAAAATTAATCTCTTCCTGACACGACCAACATTACCTTGTGTGTGTTCTTGTCTGCTTCCTTCAAATTCCATACTTTGCTCTGTTCTTGATCCATTCTCCACTATCTCCTTTCTGTTATTTCCATTATTATTACCACCCACACACGTTTTTTGTCCAAGATTTTTTGTCTCTTCTCCTCTCTTACTTCTCCGCTTTCACTGTCCTCTTGCCAGCTTGTCTCCCTCATCCTTTTAGAACTTTCTTTCTTTTTCACTACCTCTTGTTGTAGCTGTATTTTCTCGCTTTCGAACTTCCCTTGTGCTTCATCACTCGTATTAGACTCATCACTACTCAACTCAAGGTCTTCAAGAACTTCCTCCAATACTAACTTTTCTTTACTCTTCCATGTAGAGTTCTTAAGCGATAATTCACTTTCCATGGGGCAATGTTGACATCCCACAACACCCAGCCAGGAGTGATGGGACCCCAAGCAGTTATTTTCGTGTGGTAAACAGGTCCTTATACACAAGTAGGTAAGTCTATATATCCTTCAGATAATGTAATAGACTCGAAAACATCCCAAATTTGGGAGCTAGCACTCACAGCTGTGTTTATCAGTGCCCGCCACCCAACCGAGCAGGAGCGTAGTCTTTGCTGGAATGAAGAATGTCTAATGAGATTACGAGAGGAAGGAGGGCCCAGCGGAGGAGTTACATACCTCCTCCTCCCCATCTCCCTTGCTCTGGCTGAGTTATGTGATTAAATCTCTTAACAGTCAAATGGTTAATATACGATGAATGTCTATATTAATACTCAATTCAAGTAGCTAAACAACTCTTTTCCATTGTAATTTTTTATAAGAATAAGCATTGCCGGATATGGTATGTAAAAGCAACACTAAATTCCCTTTAGTTACCGGACAAACCTTACGTTTGTTATTTTATTTTATATATTTATGGTTTTGGTTGCACTATATTTAAACGGGTGTTGTCGGCAGGAATGTATGGAACAACTTGTCGGGGTCCAGCATGACATCAGAGGCAATAAACGACACTATGACGTTGGCAGATCCTCTCTACACTCCCCAAGCAGATAGAAAAGTCAGAGTAGGAATATCATCATGAACGTTCACCAATTCTTTGCTCAAGAAGGTTCTTGCGAAACGATGGAAGAAAGAAGTTGTGTAGAAGACAGCCTCAGCAACTCCGGTCTCTATGACCACAGCGGAAAGAATCAAGGAAGAAGCAAAGAAATCGCCAGGCGGAGTAATATGTTCGCCAAGTGCCAGACCTTCACCTGTCGTAGGACAACTTGACTATTTTGATAGAGAATGCATCAGAAGAGAGCTCCTCTCGTTTTATGAAAGAGGTGAACTACCTACACTGTCAGCATTGTTGGAGAGGGTAAAGCAGCCTGTTTTAAAGGGTCACAGAGTTCACTTTATAAAATAGTAAAGAAGCTGGGGTTCAAGTACAGAGTGGCAGGAAAATCTTGATGGAGAAGGTGGACATTGTAGCTGCAAGAAACAAATACCTTAGATACATACAAAAGAACAGAGAAAGCTCTAATCCCCGTCCAGAGGTATATCTAGATGAAACCTGGATCAACCAGAATCAATGTGTTGAGCGGTGTTGGACTGTGAATGACGGATCAGCAGGACCCAAACTCAAATCAGGAAGAGGAGCGAGGTTTATCATCGTGCATGCTGGTGGTCGTCAGGGATTCATACCCGGAGCTCTGTTGATGTTTAGGTCCAAGAATGGAGCCAAGGGTGACTACCACGATTCAATGGATCATGAACGGTTTAAGGCCTGGTTTAAAGAGCAACTACTCCAAAACATCCAAGGAGGATGTTAAGATCATTAAGATCATTAATAAAGTACCAACGAGTAGCAGCAAGAAGTGTGAAGTAATGCAGTGGCGAGGATCAAATAACATCTGTTATGATCCTTCCTTCACAAAAGTAGAATTACTTCAGGTCTGCAAACAGCAAAAAGAAAAACAGGAATATGAAATAGATCAAATAGCGGACATAAAGTACTCAGACTACCTCCTTACCACTGCAGGTTGAGGGAATTACCAATGAGGCAATCCAACACAACCCCAGAGCATTGGCAAAACTGTATAAGACATACATTGAAAATAGAAGATGAATGTAGAGCCAAAGATGCAGCTCTAATTCACTTGCTTGAAAATTTTGTAATTAACTTGATCTCAGATGAAAGTAGTGGGGAAGATAACACTGGTAGTGAAATGATTGTGGGAGGCTAAGGCGCTGTCATTGTGATGGAGGGATGAATTATACTGTAATGCAATAAAGTTGTCAGTTAAGTCTTAGCCGCAGTTATATAATATTCCAGCATTATCTTCTGAGAGAGAGAGAGAGAGAGAGAGATTAAAGCATGTTCACGATATAACGTGGGTATGGTGAAGTACAGAAGGAAGAGATTCATTTGGAGGAGAATATACAATTGAGAGTTACCCGGCGGGAAGAAATACAGAGATAACCGGGTAACTTAGAAGGCATGAACATAAATGGCGTAGACTACGAAAGGTTGAAAGTGACTGGAGGCATGAAAGAATACGGAGGTGGAATACAAGTACAGGACATGAGACGAAGAGAGAGAAGGAAAGGTAGACCTATGTTGTTTATCAGTGGGGAAGGGGAGATGAGTGTAAATTTGTTGTATATTTATTCTCACATTTGCTGTAACTGTAGATATTATCAGATATAACTATATTATAGATGTATGCCAAAATTAACTGAAATTTTGACTGAAGAAACCCTGTCGTGAACTCGGGAACAAGAGAAAGAGAAAATTGTTTTGCAAACAACTTCATATTTCCCGCCTCTGGTGACGGCTGTTTGTTCGAGCTGCCAACCTCCCCAGTCTCTCACACTCGCCCACCAACTTTTAGGGGTCGTGTAATATTTCAATGTGAGTCTGATGTCTTAAAATGTTAGTTTTTGCATGATGTAGTATTACTGATACGTAGTTTGTCTTAGTATGAATTATTGTTGGTAAAAATAAATGTATATTAAATGCATCCTCTGAAAGCGTGAATTTGCTACCAGAGTTTAACAGTTAATTCATGTATAAGATTTCTGATAAACTTCCTACGTGCTTATGTTTGATATAATGACTATATGTATTTTTATCTAATTTAGCTAAATATTTTTCTCGTTGGAAACGGTCACCCCAACGATTAGGAATAAACTCATTTAGAAATACATCATTACTTCAGAACAAAATCGGACAGGTTTGCCGGAGCCAATCAGCTGTAACTCTTGAGAAAAAAGACCCTCACATTAGTCTCTACTTACCAAGTTACCCAACGTGTGTATGACTGTCCGCTCCACCCTCACTGTTTTTGTGTTGGTTGAGTTCTGGCACAACTAATTGTGTTGTTAAGTGAACAGACAAACATAAATTAAGTCTACAGTGTATTATATCAAGAGATTATTAGCCGTGTTGTGTGTAAGACTGGGCTGTCTATTGAAGGATGATGGTTTGTGGCCGACCAGAGTGAGTACATTGGCCTCCGGTGAAGTTCCCATGGATGGATCATATCGCGGTGAGTATTATCACAATTTATTGTAGGTTTTGTTGTGTGCTTCCGTCATTATTGTTGTATCTTGGTAAACGTAAACACGATTCGCAGTGTACGAAACTAGGTTTACAGAAGCAGTGTATTCGCTTCCATCGGATAAATAAAGCAGGAATTTTGTTAATATAGGTTTGGAAAGGTTAGGTTGGTGCTTTTTTTTAACCCCACATTTTCCCTCCTCTTCAATGCCCTGCCCACTTTGGAAGGTCCTTTCCTTTGTCGTTCCTAGTGTTAAAGGGATTATATATCCTTGAATATGCAGTTGTCCCAAAAATAAAGGTCAATTCTTTCAAATCACAATTAAAAATATAAAGAAACAAATTATTTCAATACTAGAATTCTCGGTTCGACATAAAACGAAACTGAAGGGAGGTGTTAGTACAGTAATTTAATTTCTTCGAGTTACTACTGTTTTGTGGGGAAAATTTCTCACTTTGTGTAGTAATAGTCATACAGATACATGTACTCTAACTTATTAGATATAGTTTTTTCTTTTATCCCCGGTTAACGTCTGGAGTAAAAACAGGAAGAATTTGTCAACTGATATACATATATATATATAACGTGACAAAAATTTATATATTTTGTGTGTGCAAAGACTATAATTATTCGGAAAATAGGAATGAGTCCCCTCGACGTGTGATTGAAATTTTGTTGAGCAGTCGCTAGATGGCTCTGCCAAGGTTTTACGTTGACTGTTGACACTCGCAAAATTCAATCAAGTGTACCAGACATGTGTTGCTGGTGGATGTTATCGTCGCGTCATAATTTACGCAACTGTGTGTATATACTGGAAAGATATATATCAACACGTACATGTTTAAACTTATATTTTATTATGCTTAAGAAAAACTGATGTGGCCGAAGGTATTTGCACGCGAGTTAAAATAACGAAATCGTTATTTGCACCCGAAACTTGTCATCATGGGCATCAGGTGCAGAGAGTGAAACTGTTATCTGCACCCGAGGTGTGTCATAGCGAAATTCGGGTGCAAAATTACTTCATCTATTTACACTCGATATTGCCTAATCATATTCAGTGAAAGATGAAAAAGTGTGTAACTATTCAAACTACAGTAAAACAGACCAATTAAGTTCTTTGCGCCGACTTACTGTATTCGCCATTAATGTTTACAATGGAATTGTGAATATTAAAATTTTTACATACATGAACTGCTTTATTATCGTATACTAACACTATATCACATAGCACATAAACTTGCAATCAATAGGAAAACATTGTCGAACACCGGTATACAGTCCCCTTCACCCTTGCATTTACAGGGACTCTTCATATAAACATTCTCAAGTCATTGCATTGAGATACTTGTTTTAATATTGTTTTAGTTTCATTCCATAGTATGTTTACTATTGCGAGTTTCCTTTCTGTCGAATGTAAACAAACACAGCGGTGCCACATTGCACAAAACCTGACGAGCCCCAGTAAGCATACTAGTGAAGGGGACTTTACACCTACGTGCTCACCAAACGTTACAACAATAAAACTAATTAACGGTATTCAAGTTACAAAGGTTAATTTTACCCTCACGTCCACTCAACACAGTAAATTTGTTGTCACCAGTCATTCAGCACACGCGCACACACACACATTACATAACCGTTGCACATTTCATTACATATTTACGTCAAAGGAGTACAAACAAATATTTCACACCTGTAACCATTTCCAACATTCGATGAAACTCTCAGATAAAATCATGTTCATAAAAAATAATGATGGTAGCCGCGTATTTAGCAAATTTGTATCGATATGAAAACTAACATTGGCAGGTTTTGGAATAAGCGAGTACTGTTAGAAGAGGGATTATCTATATACATGTGAGATGTTTGAAAATTGTGTTGACTTTGTTCTCGCCTTTGATATTAGCAGGGATGTATAACATAGACATCGGCCTTGAAAAGAGATAATTATATAGTGTAGTTGTCTACACCATCATGTTCACAGGTTACTAACTTATCTTTCAGGGTAATTCGTCGACCTCTAAAATTAAGAGTTTGATTTTATCCCAAGTCAAAGCATAGCAAATGGAATATAGATGGAGACACTTACAACTTTCCCGATGAGGAATATTCTACGTTTTGTTCTCTAACGAAGAATCAAAACCCTTTTTTTATCGCGTAATCATGACTAGTGGTTGGGATTCTTATGGATGATTAGCCACAGTGATCCACCTTAGATTAAAACTTAGATGATATAAATTCACATTCAACAAGTCACAATCAAGTGAGTCCATAACGTAATACAGTATAAGATGTTAATAAACTTGTAATTGTAAAATCAATCTAGTCATTGTCTACTAAAATAACCATTGTGCAACCTCATCCTAAATCCTAGGTTAGCTTAGTTAGCCAACAAACTCTGTAATATGTAAAACAAGGGGTGTCGTCCCCCTCTGTTTAACTCATTAAACTTCTTTTCCAACCTTTCCTCCCACGACTATATGTTGTGACTTTTCCATCCCTCATATCTGGCTGTGCCTTGTGCCCCAGCATGCCTTCCATCCTTTCCCCACCTTAAGCCCCCCCCCAAAAAAAAAAAAAAATCTACCTCCAACACGGTCTTACGCGAAAAGGAAAACATGCGTCAAGCTGTGTGTGCCTAGAGTCAAACATTGTAACGTGATATTGATGGACCTAAAACTCATTCGTTTAACATACAGTATATGACATACATATAATAAGTACTAAAAATGTGAGTAGTTTTTATGTATTTCTCTTTTTAATTTAAAAAGTTTTGATAAACAGTAAATGGGATTACAATTTACATAAATTATGAACGTGTGCTCATAAACATTATTTATTCAATAATTGATTCAGAATTTCATTGGGCAAAATTATTTAATATTTTTCTGTGGTTTATTTCCATTCCGATCAAAATACATATTTATATTATCAGTAAAACATGGAGAGAGAGAGAGAGAGAGAGTGATTGATTTTGATTTTGCCGCTTACAGCGGCTACTTTATTGTGCACCCTACACTCATCCTGTGAGAGGTAGCGCAAAAGGATTACAGAGTAGAGTTTACAAAGGGTCATAATAATTAACCCCCGTTGTCAGGATATTATGGCACTGAATGTTACACAGTATTTCATTTACATTATTTGTTTAGTTTTTTACATAAAGGGTAACTTATTCACAAATGCGTGAGTACAGGTGTGTGAGGCAGTATGTCTGGCCTCACACATTGTTATTCACATTTACGTGAGAGGTATTCAAGCACATTGCGTGTTTGGTTCTGTACATGAGAACTGATATAGTTACTAAGTGCAAAAAGTGGATACAATCTTAATATGTCGGCTATCTTGCCATTAGAGATGAAGTGTTGTGCCATTTCACACACAGTGTGCTTGGACCTGTCCCTAAAAGGTTCTATCTTCACACAGTCGAGGACGTAGTATTCAAGTGAGTGGCCATATGTATGGCCACACACTTTACATTTAGTTTTGTTTACATCTGGTTGAGAAACATACTGCCAAAGGTACTTATATCCTAACCTTAATCTAGCGGTTACAACATCTTGTAATCTAGTGATCTTGTTACTTGCTCCATATACATGTTTCACTTGATACATCTCATCATGGTAACCTATGGATCGACTAGTGCCTGTTTGCACTAGTCTACTTGCGTCAAACTCATCAATAAGTTCTTTCCTAATTACAGTTTTAAGGGTTCTTTTTGACAGACCCAAATTGTATTCAACAGTGTCTTTGTTAGACGCGAGTTTGGCGAGGGCATCAACTCGTCATGTTTTATGAGGCCTATGTGAGAGGGGATCCACAACAGTTTGACCTTGACACCCCGGTCAACAAGGCACGCATATTTGTGTCTGGCTTCAGAGACAAGAGCGTGACAACCCGAGTCGAGGGTGCCAAGGGCAAGTAGTGAGGATAGAGAGTCAGTGATGATGAGACTGTCAGTAACAGTGGTTTCAATGAATTTAATAGCTGTGAGTATGGCAACTATTTCAGTTTGTAGAGTGGATGCCCAGTTGTTAATTCTAACTCCTTTCTCAATTATATTACCGTCAGGTTGAGTCACAACAATAGCACTTCCAGCCCTCCCACTGGCGGTGTTAAGAGATCCATCAGTGTAGATGGTCTGTGTGATATTATCATCAGTCTTATTATCTCCACTGAGAAAACTAAGGTGTTCAACAAACAAGCTGGTAACCGTAAACGCGGCCCCGCCAAGTTCAAGATAGGTAACAACACTATTGACTATGTTTCTTCTTTTAAATATCTTGGTGCCTCCGTCCCTTGTTCCCTACCTGCCATACAACAGCTAACCCGCCAATGTACTGACAGACTGAGACCTCTTAGAAGTGTAGCTGGGTACAGCCCGCACTATGGTGCTAATATTAGAATTGTTAAAACAATGTACCTAGGCTATATAAGATCTCTGATAGATTACCACGCACCAGCCCTGGTCATTCGTGACGGGAAAGGCGTTGACAAGCTCGAGAAAATGCAAAATAAAGCCCTCAGAATTATCCTAGGATGTCCCATGAGCACTAAAGTACTTAATATGCGGAAAGAACTAGGTATACCCAGTGTTAAAGATCGAATAGTTGAAGTCAACCTCAAGATAGCCCTGAGGCTTCTGCGTGGTGATCCTGATAACATTGTTTCCTTAAAATTGCTAGAATGTGTGAACCATGGGACTGCTGAGTCTAAATGGATCCAAACTACAGCTACACATATGAAGATGTTTGGACTAGACCACCTGCACAAAGTTGAGACACAACAGCGCTTCCTGCCACCCTGGCGGACAGTTCCCTTCGATATCACAATACCGACGTATCCGCCTAAAAAATTAATTATACAAAGCATTTATCTCCAACACATTGTCAAATTGAGAGCTCTTGAACACATACACACTCTACAGACTGATGATAATATCACAGAGAGAGAGAGAGTGTGTGTGTGTGTGTGTGTGTGTGTGTGTGTGTGTGTGTGTGTGTGCGTGCGCGTGCGCACGCGCGCGCACGCTGGAGGGGTGTGCACGTCTATACGTCTGTGTGAGGACATGTGTGTGGACAACTGATGGTCCAGCAGGCTTATGGTCCAGTGATACACACCCACCAATAACACACAACCAACACTCATTCACTATCTGGATGGAGAAGTGTGTGTCAGTACAGTTTGTCGTGATGTAGTGTCCTGGTCAGGTGTTTCATGTACACTTTATGCCAGTAGGTCATGCAAAGGTCACTGTGCTGGGTGAGGTCTTTCACTTGCCGTCAACCTTCTGTGTTTGCTCAGTAATTTCCACAGTAAACTATACTAATGTCCGGCCAACTAAGGCTTAAATTTTCTTGATATTCTAAAACATAACTCTGCGTTGATCTTTACAGAGGAGCAAGAAGTATTGCATACAAGCATAATTCAGTGTTACACATTGGCGAGAACCACAGTACTTGCATATCTGCTTTATTCTGTACATATCCCAGGAAAACCCATTCAAAGCTTAACATAATACTATAAAAATAAGCCAGAAATAGAATTAAAAGGAATAGTAATAAGAACATGAGAATGAACGAAAGTGCAGCGGGCTTATTGGCCCGTACTAGGCAGCCCGGTTTATACCCAACCCCTATCGCTCATATGTCCGTTCAACCTATATTTGAAGCTACCCAGCGTGTTCGAGTTAATGATGACGTTCGGTAACTTGTCCCACTCATCCACTTTTCTATTTCCAAACCTAAATCTAAATTTGTCCAATCTCAAACCATTGCTACGAGATCGCTCCTGGTTGGATAGTTTGAGTACCTTTGTTATATCACCTTTGTTCAGCCCTGACTTCCATTTATGCACCTCGATCATATCGCCCCTCACTCTACATCTCTCGAGGGAGTGCACATTAAGATGCTTTAACCTGTCTCTGTACTCAAGGTTCCTAATGCCCGGGATTAGTCTTGTCATCCTCTGAATGCTTTCTAGGGATTCTATATCCATTCTGTAGTACGGTGACCAGAACTGAACCGCGTAATCCAAGTGAGGTATCACAAGCACAAGATATAGTTTTAGGATAACTTTGCTAGTCTTGTAACTTACACGCCTTTGTATGAACCCAAATGCTTTGTTGACCTTGTTTCGAGGAAATACGCATTGTTGTCTTGGTTTAAGATTCTTACTTATCATTACTCCTAAATCTTTCTCACAGTTGGATTTCTCTATAATATCGTTGTTCATATGGTATCTGGTTTCTCTGTTTACATTTCATAGACTTAGTACTTTGCATTTGCCCACATTAAATTTCATCCGCCATTTTTCAGACCATGCGAAAAATTTGTTTAGAACTTTAGATCTTCCTGTAGTATGTGTCGACGACTGTTATGTAAGCCAGGAGAATGAACAAACATACTAGTCAATGAAAACAGCAGGGAAAAAGGACATGAAATTTAGACAAATTTGTTTGTTTTATGTGGAATGGGTTAGATTAGATAAGGTAGGGTTACGTTAGGTAAGTAGAGTTGGGTTAAGTTAGATTAGTTTGGGTTGGAACATGTTAGGTTAGGTTAGGTTGGGATATATAATGTTTGTTTAGGTTAGGTTATATTATGGTAGGTTAGGTTATAAAAGTTATATTATACTGTACAACAACTTCCTTAAAAAATATATTTTTGAAAAAAAAAAAAAAACTGGACAATGTAACACACAGGCCGAGGCAACACACCTTCCCTCGGACACTAGACGCCAGTATCGCCTCACATACAGGACCCGAGAGTGTCGATAACATTGGCTTTTCTGCCGTTCACTATTACTCTTGAAGCATTTATTGGTCTCTGGAGACTCTCCCTCCGTGTCTTTGTCTCACGATGATATATAAACTGGCGCTGGGCAATATTCACCTCAGATTAAGATAGACCTTCACCGAGATTTAGTAAACATATACTGTATATAGATAGATGACACACAAGTTTAAACAAAATATTATGGTTTCTATATAATGTAAATGGTATATGGAACCATAATACTACGCAGTGAATAAGGAACTGAGGGAAATAGATTACATTCCTCTGAAATTTCACATATACTCGACCCAAATTCTGAAAAAAATCTGAATTAATAATTATTTTGTGAACTTGTCAGATGAAACACAATGTCGTGGTAATATGTTTGTTACGTCGATATTGTTACAGTTAATTTCAAAGAACAATACAATGACAGAGCTTAGGACCAGCATATTGCTATGTCATATTTATCTCGTTCCTTAAGGGGGTATTGCAGTGAGTCTGTTTTTGTGTTTCCTCACCCTCGACTGTAATGTAATGAAGCACATGTCAGCCACATCTGTACCAAATCTGACCAACATCTGGGAGGAACTATGGTGGTTATATAGTAATCGCTAAAATCATTTGGGGGGGTCAAGGTCAAAAGGTCAAACCATGATCATTAAACCACAAAGCACTGTAGAGAGATGGAATGACGTACACACACACATGCGCGAACACGCGAAGTATACATAAAATACACAAGAAAATATTTAAGAAACTTAATTTTAATGAAGCATAAGACTTGGTTTTGCTGTTGGCCAAAGGAGATTTATCTTAACGTTAGTGAAGGCGATAAGAGGCCAAGCTCCTGACTCAAACTCATATTTCTGCATTATATGATTTATACTGCACCAAGGTAGAATTTCATCTCTTATAACTGGTATTTTATTTCTCTCGCTTACATGAAAGATATATTGTTTCCTTGTTTTTCGACTGTCCCGTCCCTCCATAATGTAAAACAAAAGAAAAACAATGAGGATGATCTTGGCCTCAAGTAATGTGTTAGGTAGTCAAGGTAGTGAAACATTTTAACCAGGAGCTGCCTGAGCGAGGTCACCAGCCGTCCCCCAGAGAGCAGCTAACTGCTTGACGAAGTGTGTCGTTTAGTTAAGTGTAGGAGAGAGTGAACTTAACTCATAAATGCTTGTGGTTGATTACGGAGGCTTAATTACACAGTGAAGCAGCAGCCTGTGTGAGAGTTGCTCACTGTAAACTATGGTAATAGTCTGTTATTGTTAACCCTAATTATCCATCACACACACAGTTTTCATTATACGAAAAGATAATTAGGATGTTACTCAAGACTATGAGCGCGGCGGTCGAATGGATACAGCGCTCACCTCTTGTACCGGAGGTTTCTTGGTTCGATTCCCTGGCGCTTCCAGTTTACTCAACTGAAAGTGGGAAGTAAAAGCTGCAGAGTGCAGTTCCGGCCATGCTGCCTCCTTATGTACCGAAGGCTTAGTATACAGTGTGCTGTATCCACACTGTCCGTAACGGGCAGTCATGCCTATGGGGCGAACTTTCACTTTAACTCAAGATTTAAATTTTCCGACACACAATCATATTTTTCTTGCATTCTTGAATTAAGTTTTTGGTAATCATCATAAATTATTTACGTTAGTGTATACAATTTTATAGCACTTAATAATGTACAGTAGTGTTGCTCTTCATTTAATATAAAGACAATTTGAAGCATTTAGAAAATGAAATAACAAACCATATGTCAATGTTCACAACTTAAGATAAGAATGAAGTTAGACAAATGTTATTTTTGACACAATCATAACAGATAACGAAATATTATAGCAAGCTTCCGTAATAGTTAGCAGAGATTACATACCTCTTGAAGCACACATATTAAAAAAAAATTATATGAAATTACGGCTTTTGGGCCTTATCTTACTTATTACACTCAGTGAGGTAATGAACACAGTGAATTATACTCTGGTGCCGGACCTTCATTAATGATTATAACCTACTTTATGTTCACACTAAATTTTCCACTGTCATTAAACTTCTGAACACACAAATAAACCATACAGTAAATATGAAACTCCAAAAGAAAAAAAATATGATATTTGTAAGTGCTCTGAAAGCATTTAATAAAAAACAGGTTCAATAATTCTAAAATATAATCTGATAATTCGAAATTAAATTATTTTATTTCTTAATTCACTTATGGAACTCCATCCTGTTCTCACCACCATCTTCCTGGTGACAGTATTATGTTTACTTATCTTTGTGTTTTGCGGCTGTGGTCGATACCACACGTGACTGGTGGCGTACATAGGTAGCTGTGGTGGAGCACACCGGTAGCCGTGGTGGAGCACACCGGTACCGTGGTGGAGCACACCGGTACCGTGGTGGAGCACACCGGTACCCGTGGTGGAGCACACCGGAAGCCGTGGTGGAGCACACCGGAAGCCGTGGTGGAGCACACCGGAAGCCGTGGTGGAGCACACCGGAAGCCGTGGTGGAGCACACCGGAAGCCGTGGTGGAGCACACCGGTAGCCGTGGTGGAGCACACCGGTAGCCGTGGTGGAGCACACCGGTAGCCGTGGTGGAGCACACCGGTAGCCGTGGTGGAGCACACCGGTAGCCGTTCTCAACATTCTTCCTCCTCCACCACCAACACTTCTTCCTCAATATTGTCGCTACATAAAGCTCACCTCCAGGGGGCTGCTGTCGCTTCACCGATGACGCTAAAAAATCTCGTAAGATTCTGGTGTTTCTAAAGGCTGAAATCTTTACCTCATAAAAGTTTCCATCCGTTAGCATTTTACACTCGCACTTAAAACATTCCTGTAGCTGTCGCAACACAAGAAAAATATGTTATTTCTCGTCTGGTGCAGCAGTGCTCTTCTTGAAAATGTTTCCTTCACAATTTGCTGTCCACCGCCGAGGCAGACACTGCGGTAGAAAGATCCACATATTCACCTCGGTGTCGGGTCGTTTCTTGCCAACTTTTCTTCTGGAAGGATTCCTTTTCAGGACTCTTCGTCGATGTGAGAGTAGAGAACACTGTAGATCGACCTTAACTTTGGCATATGTACATATGACTAATAAGTATATACAGTACGTCTGCGTGTTGCACTAAAGAGGGATAATTGCTGATTAGCGATTTCTATGTATTTTTTTTTAGGAAACTTCTGACTGGCCATAAACGATCATGTACTACATCATATGAATACATGTAAATTAAAAGCTTCATGCATAACCTGAAATAAACTAACCTAACTGGGAATGGGTATCTAACTTTACAGATGAGGAAGTGAAGCTGGTCGAGTATAATGCTAATCACGCTGTCGCATCCATAATAAACGTATGGGACCTTCAAAACCCATGGGATTCACTTCTATTGTAAATATGAAGCTTTTATGCTAAAGGTGGGTGACAGTGAACAAGAAACTCTCATGTGAACATGTTAAACTTACAGTAAAATTGATAAATACAATAAACCTGGTGCAAATACCGTGAACAAGTATGGTGCAATTAGGCGGCGCCACACTGTTACTTTGTCAAGTCTCTCTTTTTCTGTCTGTTTTTTGTCCCCGAGTCATCTCTCTCGGAGGGTATCGCTCAGACTAAAGTATTGTTTTCGCCGGATTGGTTTGTGCCAGTTTCCGTGGACAAGTCAAGAACCATACACGATAATGAGGATAGTTATATGAAATTAACTATTGAACCAAGTAAAGTAAATTTTATTTTAAAAGTATTCAGTATAATATTTTAATATAAATTGCTTAAGTGTATATTTTGGCATTATTGTTGATATTCCTAAATACATCAGGTACAGTCAAAGACCACATACTCTCACTATATATGCTGTATGTGGTCCTTGACTTGCGCCCTCCTACCTTACCCGGGTCCGTCACCCCAAGCTCTCCCCCCATCTATACATCCCCCACCATCTTGTGGCCCGTCGGGTACAAAGGCCTCGAGCTCGCCGGTATGGTAGTAGAGGGGGTACATGATTTCTTTTGACCGCTACTATACATACAGGTTGACTTATTCACACCTGCGTGAGTACAGCAGTGTGAGACAATACACCTGGCCGCACACTTTGTTATTCACACCTGCGTGCGGGACATTCAGGCACATTTGTGTGTTTAGTTCTGTACGTGGGAACTGACTTAGTTACTGAGTGCAAAACTGTGGATGCAATGAACTATTTGCTGTATGTGGCCAAATTCAAAATTCACACACACACACACACATTAGATAAAAATCATTAGAAAGGTGAACAAACCATAAATATGTTATATGGAACATAAATATAACTTCCCAAATGACTCTCATATACTTCCTCACCGCGGCCTGACGAATAGTGCAACTGTAATGTTCTGTCAGGGCTCAGGTCGAGGCTCATCCGTCCTGATCATCTATATATATGTGTGTGTGTGTGTGTGTGTGTGTGTGGGTGGTCAAAATGGCGGGGATCCGCTTTTGAATTTTGCCACATACTGCGGGTAGTTTATTGTGCACCTCATACTCATCCTGTGAGCGGTAGCGCAAAAGGATTAAAGAGTAGTCACAAAGGATGTGTCTGACAGACCCCAGGGGCAGGTTATTTGGCATTGAATGTTAAAAAAAAGTATTTTCACTACATTATTTGTTTAGCTTTGTACAATATGTTTGTTTTCACGCCTGTCCGAAGAACTTTTGGCTTTTCTATGCTGTGCTACACACATTATGAAGTGCTGAATAGTTGCTGCTTGCTAGTCAGTTGGAGACCGTTGACGAATACGTAATGACTGTCATGCTGGTTCTCCTGTATATGTGTGTATGACCGGGCGCGCTCAGAACTATGACCATATTCAGGAAAATTGCCGCAAAAGAGTGGTTATATACTGTAGCGCCTCCTGTTATGATGGATCTAGGTATAATAACATGATACATTTACAGTATACCTTAGAAATTGTTCTTATAGTGAGCATGGCGCACTTTGTAAATACCATAGGATTAGAGTGAGGACAGTGAAGGACACGGTGAATAAGGAGTTCTTGCAGCCGACACATGTGAGTAGGAGTTACTTCTACGTTACTTTTATTAATTTACTTCTCACTTCCTTACATCCAGTTCCTCTCTTCTACTCTATTCAGATTCTAGCCATTCATATCTTACCTTTATTGTCTCCCCTTACCTTTCTCAGAGTCTGAGACCGGACGTGAACCTCTTGGTTGTCCTCCATCGCTGGACACGAAAATTCCCTGACCTGTTTATCGATAGTCATGTAAAATACAGTCATTGGTTAGGAATATTTTACCCGGCCTTCAGTAACAAGTCCAGGCGATCATCAACACTCTGGGTACGGGTAAAATTCAATTAGTGTGTCCCTCTTCATCAAATTTAATGCAAATCGTTGAAATACACGGTAGAAAATATTCTAAGGTATAAAAAACTCTTATGTCTGTGTGTATATTTATGTAGTGAGAATAAAGAGATGAATTGCTCTTATATTGGGTAACAGAACTTTATATGGCTGCATGTAGTGGAGTATATGACCTTTGGATGAGATTTGTCTGGTAAGAAGTGTCATCCTTTGATCATACGCTCAGTTTAGTTACTATACATTTAACTTACAAACACACTGCGAAGATTAAGAGACTTCAAGAGATCAGGTTGTGGGTGTTATATCGCGTCTGATGCACTGACACTATTATACTCCACCTTCATCTTGAACTGAAGAAAAAATTTAAGTGTTTTGCAATGGCAATTTCTTATGTACAAAACACACACACACACACACACACACACACACACACACACACGAAAAAACAATAATGTAAAGCAATGAAAAAAGACTTGGTATGTATGAAAATAAAATGACTAGAGGTGATAAAATTGTCTTATTTTTTAGGCAGATTGGCAGGTTTGAATGAACAAGTGTTGAGGTGGTGTAACTGTGTTCCTCCGAGGTTTACCACTATCATGCCTCCCCAACCCATGTATTTCCCATAATCCTAACCTTAATCTAGCGGTTACAACATCTTGTAACCTTTGGCAGTATGTTCCTCAAGCAGATGTAAACAAAACTAAATGTACAGTGTGTGGCCATACATATGGCCACACACTTGAACACTGCGTCCTCGACTGTGTGAAGATAGAACCTTTTAGGGACAGGTCCAAGCACACTGTGTGTGAAATGGCACAACACTTCATCTCTAATGGCAAGATAGCCGACATATTAAGATTGTATCCACTTTTTTGCACTGAGTAACTATATCAATTCTCATGTACAGAACCAAATACGCAATGTGCTTGAATACCTCCCACGTAAATGTGAATAACAAAGTGTGAGGCCAGACATACTGCCTCACACGCCTGTTCTCACGCATTTGTGAATAAGTTACCCTTTATGTATAGAACTAAACAAATAATGTAAATGAAATACTGCGTAACTTTCAGTGCCATAATATCCTGACAACGGGGGTTAATTATTATGACCCTTTGTAAACCCTACTCTGTAATCCTTTTGCGCTACCGCTCACAGGATGAGTGTGAGGTGCACAATAAAGTAGCCGCTGCAAGCGGCAAAATCAAAATAAATCCCATAATCCACAATTTACTGGGCAGGTTATGAGCTTACGAGATATTGAGCCGTGGCGGGTAATAACGATAATGGTGGCTGTTATGTCACTTGTGTCCGGAACATTGATTGTGGTGTTGTAGTGGATGCTGAACTTTTTGTTTGTCTTGACACAATGGTGGTCACCAGGAGGCAGCAGTCATTTCTCCTGACACAGCGGTGGTCACCAGGAGGCAGCAGTCATTTGTTCTGACACAGTGGTGGTCACCAGGAGGCAGCAGTCATTTGTCTTGAAAGCGGAGGTCACCAGGAGGCAGCAGTCATTTGTTCTGACACAGTGGTGGTCACCAGGAGGCAGCAGTCATTTGTTCTGACACAGTGGTGGTCACCAGGAGGCAGCAGTCATTTGTTCTGACACATTGGTGGTCACCAGGAGGTAGCAGCGGTGTGACACAGTGGTGGTCACCAGGAGGCAGCAGTCATTTGTTCTGACTCAGTGGTGGTCACCAGGAGGCAGCAGTCATTTGTTCTGACACAGTGGTGGTCACCAGGAGGCAGTAGTCATTTGTGACACAGCGGTGGTCAGGAGGCAGCAGTCATTGTCCTGACACAATGGTGGTCACCAGGAGGCAGCAGTCATTTGTTCTGTCACAGTGGTGGTCACCAGGAGGCAGCAGTCATTTGTCTTGAAGCGGTCACCAGCAGTCATTTGTACTGACACAGTGGTGGTCACCAGGAGGCAGCAGTCATTTGTTCTGACACAGTGGTGGTCACCAGGAGGCAGCAGTCATGCCTACTGACACAGTGGTGGTTCTGACACCCAGGAGGCAGCAGTCATTTGTTCTGACACAGTGGTGGTCGCAGGAGGCAGTCATTTGTTCTGACACACGGTGGTCACCAGGAGGCAGCAGTCATTTGTTCTGACACAGTGGTGGTCACCAGGAGGCAGCAGTCATTTGTCTGGAAAGCGGTGGTCACCAGGAGGTAGCAGTCATTTGTCTTGAAAGCGGTGGTCACCAGGAGGCAGCAGTCATTTGTTCTGACACAGTGGTGTCACCAGGAGGCAGCAGTCATTTGTTCTGACACAGTGGTGGTCACCAGGAGGTAGCAGTCATTTGTCTTGAAACCGGTGGTCACCAGGAGGTAGCAGGAAGAATAAGTTTTGCTGCCAAGATCCCTGTTCATAAACGACCATCTTATCTGTGCCGCTCATGTGCAGAGTTGTGACTAGAGCCTCCCGTCGCCACTCGTCCGTAGCCTTAGTACTTTTGGGGCATAGGGATTTTCATGATGAGTGGTATGATGAGCTGGATGATGGCTGCGCGTGAGTCGATTTGTGTATTGAGGCAGGAGCTCAGGCTGTAGCCACACATCTTAACTCTCCCTTTTCACGATCCAGTGGTGCAAATGTTGCAATGATTGGGGAAAGGAAGAGTTGCAATGGACTGCTGACAGCCCAGTTTGTTGGGTTTCGCCTTAGTAGCCTGTCCATAAGGCATTGTCTTTATCTGCCGGTGTAGTCGTTGGGTTCCCACGGTGGTCACCTCTTCCGCCTATATCGCCGTTGGGGGCCTTATTGGAGCTTTGTAAGCATATCTGTCTGTGATGCGGGGCTTCACCGCAGATTTTTCGTTCTGGGTTTATTCCCGTCGCCTTATTCCTACCAAGGTTCATCTGCAAGACAGCAGGAAAATTGTTGGTTGGCACCAGGACGTGTCCACATGCCAGTCGGCCTATACGCTGTCCCTCTGGTGCCCACTGCTACTCAGAGATCCCCTGCTGGTCCAGCCTGGGCTCACGAGGCACCCAGTTACCGTGTGTTGCCACGAGGAGGCACAACAGGAGTCTTGATAGTAAGGATGTTGTGTACTGGCAGGGAAAGACATGTGCAAGTTGCTTTCCTGTTCACCATGAGGGCTAGCCAGCGGCGGCAGCTGAAAGCGAGAGGGAGCGAGCAATGCCTGCACCTTAACAACAACATAATGCTGCCACATTAGACGCATTACACCACCCTGTGTGTGCGCGCGCGCACACACACACACACACACACACACACAGTATAGTTGAAAACTATACTGCCAGTGTTAAGACTTATTCTTTATGGATTTCTGGAGGTGAGGCAACAAATACATGCGCTATATTCACTTTCGTTGTTTCAGTAACGACTGTCTCGATATTTCTCGCCCCGGACATTACAGACAACAAACACATACACCATCATTAGTGTGTAGTGTCTTGTAACTGTTATTAATGATCTGTTTTTGAAATAAATTGTCCATCAGACAAGAGAAAGAGAAATAGATGAACATTAAAAGCATGAGAATAATCGACGAAATTGATATTGCACTTTCCTCTCTCTCTCTGAGGCGTACATTTGTTTCACTGGAGACAGGACGCAGTAAACAAACATTAAGGCGTCCAGCGTCAAGGATCATGTTATCTCCCCCAACACTCACAGCCTGAATTACTGTATCTTGTCTTAGACGCATCAAAGTATAAAATGGATTCATTGCTTAACTGAAATAAGAAGAAAATCATTAAATGGCATCAACAGCGCAGATATAGAATTTCCTGCAGCCATCTATGGTATTACTCACCAACTGTTATACGGTTCATCTCACCCCGGACATCCTCAGCACCTTAGCCAGGTCATTTACATTTTGTTTCATCACTAGTGAAAAAAAAATTATTTGATTCACGAGATAAAACAGAATTTCCTCTTCATATTCGTTTATTTCTATAGTGGATTTTATGTTGTCAACCTCTGCTACTTAATGTTATTACCTCCTGGTCCAAGTCGGGTAGGAGCCACAGAGCACTTGTATCTTGTGGCTGATCGTGTTGATGGTGTGTGATCTGATGAAGGAAATGGTTACATCACAACTACGATGTTATTTATCATGTTTAACGTCCACACATAAGCTCATGTACTGTCGTATCGGTTCCTCCAAGTCAAAACAAGATGTAGTTGAAGAAACATTTGCTCTCTACTTCATCCACACCACACACTGGGTCCTCTGATCCTACGGTTATATGTACAGTTATACACAGACATTCGGTAACCTGCTTCATTATTCTCAATCCCAAACCCATTCTTCGAACTACGGCCGATTGTCCGCCCTCTGGCTACGAGGTTTTAAACTAAAGGGACCTTGATATTGTCTCAGGTTACCCATAGATGGCGTTCCCTGTGAACATAAATGACGTCATAAGCAACACAAATCATGGTATAACTACATAGTACAATAACGGTATGAATTAGACAAAAGTTTTTGTTATTAATAAATTAATTATAAGCAGTGAACAACATACAAATATCGTTAAGGAACTTGTCATCCATATTCCTGCTGTGTGACTGAAGAACGAATGGCGGACTGTACAATGGAGTACATTTGTTGGTAAAATGAAACCCTTTCTTATGTGTGTTTTGTTTTACTTTACCCTAGATATACGTCATCAAAGTAAATATCTTTGTTTCGTCTCCGTCACCACAAATAATTTCAAGCTGTGTTCTGCATATTTTTCCTCGTCATCAAAATGAAGTTATTGACTATTTGGTCATGAAGGCGAGAAGTGAAGCTGACACAGCGTTCTGGTAACTTTCCTCATTTAGGAAGATTATTATATTCCCAAACTCATCTTCTCTACAGTGTTGTGAGGTGTGTGTGTGTGTTTACCACCACCAAAGACTTGCTAAGACTGTCAACCTCGTCCACTGTCAACCACCTTTGGTAAATGTCACACAAAACAACAACAACATTATAATTAAATGAACTGGTATCAGTCTCTGCTTTCTCAGGTAAAACAGATAATAATAAAAGTAATATATGCAGTAAATAAATAAACGTAAGACTAAATAAGTGAAGGAGACATGTTAGTGATGACTTGTGACCACTCGTAGCTCTCTCATCCTGACGGGATAAACGGCCTTACAACACAAACATAATGGACAATAACTTCGCACTGAATCTGAAGTAGAAGAAAACAGCAGTTGACTGTGTTAATAACACCCCCCCCCCCCCGAAAAAAACTTTCATTAAACGTAAGTTCTGCAAAGTATTGACGTATTTGATTTTAAGGTTTACTTTATTTTTACTAAAATCGTAAATTTTACTGAACTCGCAACTATATGAGAATGTAAAAAATTTGGTTCTAAAAGATTCACATCTCACCAGTGTTAACCTTCTTCATATACACACGAAACCATGACCAAGGAACCTCTTTACGAGATGAATTATTACCTGGCTGGGTGATGACTTGGTAAGTTCCTTGGGTCGTATGAGCATTTAGGTGTTTGTGTACAGTACATGGTTGTATGTGCATTTTTGCAGGGTTGTACTTGCATTTGTAGCGTTTGTGTGTATGCTTGTGCGTGCTTGGGTGTATGCGAGTGTGTTGTGTGTGCGTGTTTCTCCGTGCGCATGCCGGACAAGAACGTACTGTACTGTACCTTATCACCTGCGTGCGTCACAGAGCCAACAGATAGCCACCGTCCCCATCAGCCTGACGCGGCCAAACTGTGTAAAACCCAATCAAACACCAATAATTATTCCACATCAAGTAGGCACGATTTTTCCATAGTTGAGTTTAAATTGTATTAACCTCATCATCGGTAATTTGGATGATAAACACGGACATGATAGATAGTTGGTACTATTAGAAAAATATAATGGAGTTATATAAACGAGGTCGCGTATGATCAACGTAGAGTGTTGTTGTGAAGTATAGTATTACCCAGGTGGATGTTTACCTGAACGATGACCTACAGTGTTGTTACTGTTAATTGATTTTGTTTTTAATTTGTAATGAATAAGTGATAATTGACAATACTGTGAATGGTGACACTGACGTGCTCTATACTTCTGTACTGCTGTGACACTGAGGTGCTCTATACTTCTGTACTGTGGATGGTGACACTGTTCTCTATACTTCTGTACTGGGGCTGGTGACACTGAGGTGCTCTATACTTCTGTACTGTGGCTGGTGACACTGAGTGCTCTATACTTCTGTACTGGGGCTGGTGACACTGAGGTGCTCTATACTTCTGTACTGTGGCTGGTGAAACTGAAGTGCTCTGTACTTCTGTACTGTGGCTGGTGCCACTGAAGAGCTCTTTACTTCTGTACTGTGGATGATGACACTGAAGTGCTCTATACTTCTGTACTGTGGCTGGTGACACTGAGGTGCTCTATACTTCTGTACTGTGGCTGGTGACACTGAGGTGCTCTATACTTCTGTACTGTGGCTGGTGACACTGGTGGTCTATACTTCTGTACTGTGGCTGGTGACACTGAGTGCTCTATACTTCTGTACTGTGGCTGGTGACACTGAGTGCTCTATACTTCTGTACTGTGCTGGTGACACTGAGGTGCTCTATACTTCTGTACTGTGGCTGGTGACACTGAAGTGCTCTATACTTCTGTACTGTGGCTGGTGACATTGAGGTGCTCTATACTTCTGTACTGCGAATGGTGACACTGAGGTGCTCTATACTTCTTGTACTGGTGTGACTGGTGACACTGAGGTGCTCTATACTTCTGTACTGTGGCTGGTGACACTGAGGTGCTCTATACTTCTGTACTGTGGATGATGACACTGAAGTGCTCTATACTTCTGTACTGTGGCTGGTGACGCGGAGGTGCTCTATACTTCTGTACTGTGGATGATGACACTGAAGTGCTCTATACTTCTGTACTGTGGATGGTGACACTGAGGTGCTCTATACTGCTGTACTGTGGATGGTGACACTGAGGTGCTCTATACTTCTGTACTGTGGCTGGTGACACTGAGTGCTCTATGCTTCTGTACTGTGAATGGTGACACTGAGGGTGCTCCCATACTTCTGTGGATGATGACACTGAGTGCTCTATGCTTCTGTAGTGTGGATGGTGACACTGGGGTGCTCTACTACTTCTGTACTGCTGGATATTGACACTGAGGTGCTCTATACTTCTGTACTGTGGCTGGTGACACTGGGGTGCTCTATACTTCTGTACTGTGGTTGATGACATGAGTGCTCTATACTTCTCCTGTGGCAAGTGACGCGGAGGTGCTCTCTGCTTCTGTACTGTGGATGATGACACTGAAGTGCTCCTATACTTCTGTACTGGATGACACTGAGGTGCCTATACTGCTGTGTACTGTGGATGGTGACACTGAGGTGCTCTACTTCTGTACTGTGGCTGGTGACACTGAAGTGCTCTATACTTCTGTACAGTGGCTGGTGACACTGAAGTGCTCTATACTTCTGTGCTGTGGCTGGTGACACTGAGGTGCTCTATACTTCTGTACTGTGGATGGTGACACTGAGGTGCTCTATACTTCTGTAGTGTGGCTGGTGACACTGAGGTGCTCTATACTTCTGTACTGTGGCTGGTGACACTGAAGTGCTCTATACTTCTGTACAGTGGCTGGTGACACTGAAGTGCTCTATACTTCTGTGCTGTGGCTGGTGACACTGAGGTGCTCCTATGCTTCCTGTACTGTGGATGAGTGACACTTTCCAGTTTCCTATACTTCTGTAGTGTGGCTGAGTGACACTGGGGGAGTGCTCTATACTTCTGTACTTACTGTGGCTGGTGACACTGAAGTGCTCTATACTTCTGTACTGTGGCTGGTGACACTGAAGTGCTCTATACTTCTGTACTGTGGCTGGTGACACTGAGGTGCTCTATACTTCTGGACTGTGGATGGTGACACTGAAGTGCTCTATACTTCTGTACTGTGACTGGTGACACTGAAGTGCTCTATACTTCAGTACTGTGGATGATGACACTGAGGTGCTCTATACTTCTGTACTGTGGCTGGTGACACTGAAGTGCTCTATACTTCTGTACTGTGGATGATGACACTGTGGCTGGTGACACTGAAGTGCTCTTATACTTGCATTGTGGATGATGACACGGAAGTGCTCTATACTTCTGTGTACTGTGGCTGGTATACTTGAGATGCTCTATACTTCTGTACTGTGGCTGGTGACACTGAAGTGCTCTATACTTCTGTACTGTGGCTGGTGACACTGAGGTGCTCTATACTTCTGTACTGTGAATGGTGACACTGAGGTGCTCTATACTTCTGTACTGTGGATGATGACACTGAAGTGCTCTATACTTCTGTAGTGTGGATGGTGACACTGAGGTGCTCTATACTTCTGTACTGTGGATATTGACACTGAGGTGCTCTATACTTCTGTACTGTGGCTGGTGACACTGAGGTGCTCTATACTTCTGTACTGTGGATGATGACACTGAAGTGCTCTATACTTCTGTACTGTGGCTGGTGACGCGGAGGTGCTCTATACTTCTGTACTGTGGATGATGACACTGAAGTGCTCTATACTTCTGTACTGTGGATGGTGACACTGAGGTGCTCTATACTGCTGTACTGTGGATGGTGACACTGAGGTGCTCTATACTTCTGTACTGTGGATGATGACACGGAAGTGCTCTATACTTCTGTACTGTGGCTGGTGACACTGAGATGCTCTATACTTCTGTACTGTGGCTGGTGACACTGAAGTGCTCTATACTTCTGTACTGTGGCTGGTGACACTGAGGTGCTCTATACTTCTGTACTGTGAATGGTGACACTGAGGTGCTCTATACTTCTGTACTGTGGATGATGACACTGAAGTGCTCTATACTTCTGTAGTGTGGATGGTGACACTGAGGTGCTCTATACTTCTGTACTGTGATATGACACTGAGGTGCTCTATATTTCTGCATTGTGGTTGGTGACACTGAGGTGCTCTATACTTGCATTGTGGATGAGATGACACTGAAGTGCTCTATACTTGCACTGTGGCTGGTGACGTGGAGGTGCTCTATACTTCTGTACTGTGGATGATGACACTGGAAGTGCTCTCTATACTTGTACTGTGGATGGTGACACTGGAGGTGCTCTATACTGCTGTACTGTGGATGGTGACACTGAGGTGCTCTCTATACTTGCATGGCCAGACACTGAAGTTTCTATACTTGTACTGTGAATGGTGACACTGAGGTGCTCTATATTTGTACTGGGTGGATGTGACACTGGAGGTGCCTATAATTCTGGTACTGTGGATGGTGACACTGAGGTTTTCTATACTTCTGTAGTGTGGCTGGTGACACTGAGTGTTTCTATACTTGCACGTGCTGGGTGACACTGAGGTGCTCTATACTTCTGTACTGTGGCTGGTGATACTGAGGTGCTCTATACTTCTGTACTGTGGATGGTAACACTGAGGTGCTCTATACTTCTGTACTGTGGATGGTAACACTGAGGTGCTCTATACTTCTGTACTGTGGCTGGTGACACTGAGGTGCTCCATACTTCTGTACTGTGGCTGGTGACACTGAGGTGCTCTATACTTCTGTACTGTGGATGGTGACACTGAGGTGCTCTATGGGGCTGGTGACTCCGAGGTGCTCTATGGGGCTGGTGACACTGGAGGTGCGTTTCTATGGGGCTGGTGACACTGAGGTGCCTCTCTATGGCGCTGGTGACACTGAGGTGCTCTATGGCGCTGGTGACACTGAGGTGCTCTATGGGGCTGGTGACACTGAGGTGCTCTATGGGGCTGGTGACACTGAGGTGCTCTATGGGGCTGGTGACACTGAGGTGCTCTATGGGACTGGTGACACTGAGGTGCTCTATACTTCTGTACTGTGGATGGTGACACTCTTTCCTCTAATTTATCTCACATGTGGTAATAATAATTTATCACTGGATTAGTGTCAGGGTTTATTTGTCACCTGTTGTGTCTAGGTACAGCACGTTGCCATTTTATATTGTTTTAGAGGGTATCATTATTTACTCAATAGCTAAAATAAGTCCTGTTATAAGTATTGTCATATTTATATAAAGATTCATAGGAGAGCAGACAGCTATTGTAGGTGACGACAATACTTACAACAATAGCCAACAATATTATGGCGTTATCTTATTGGTAGGATCACATGTAAGCTATTATTATGCAGCAGCGTCACCTACAAACAACACTAATTGGTGTTCCATCTGGGCATGATCGAGGGGACAGGTAATGGACGAGTTGATGGTTCTGGCTAAACACAAGCAATACACTCTGCCACGTTCGTAGATTGATACGGTATATACAATTTGTAATAAAAATTTAAAAACTCATCGCTGCAGTTGGAGGTAGTGGAAAGGATGGCCTCTTCAGACCCCAAATGCCACGTTCAGATAAGTTTTAAGGGTGTTTTTTTATGGTTTAAGTCATGGACATTTCCTAAGTGAATAAATGTGCCGTAAAGAGCAGTTTCAAACATGGGTTGGATGGATATATGAGCGGTAGGGGTTGGGTGGAAATGGGACTGTCCGGTATGGTCCAATAGACCCGCTGCAGCTTCCCACATTCTTATATTTTTCGGGATATCAAAAACTCCCATGTTCACACCAGCTCAGCTGTCGATGTATTCTTACCTGGTAGACTTTCTTTTTTCAGTGCATTTACAGAGTATATCAGTACTAGATGGAGATACGAGTAAATTTAGAAGTAATGACATTGTCTGGACTTTGTTTTGAGAATGCCTGGTGCTAGGTAAACATGACAACATAGTGCTGTTATCGTTTTGATGATTCACTAATGAACCACTGGGATATATCATCATTTATATTAATTAATGAGTAAAATTTACTATAACTACCATAAGTATTTTGATGTTTAGATTCGAGATAGGCTACATTGGGTAAATTTTAAGTTTTGGTCATCCCTGTACTTTGACATGCAGACTGTTTTTTCTGATGGTTTGCGATGTGTTATGAACGATTTAGACCTTCATTTCTATCG
>NW_024747777.1:0-16896 GCF_018991925.1 Homarus americanus | reverse complement strand
GCCGCCTAATCGAGTATAACAAAGTCCCCTGGTCGAGTATAACAAAGTCCACTGTTCGAGTCTACCAAAGTCCCCTTATCGAGTATAAAAAATTCCCCTTATCGAGAATAACAAAGTCCCCTTATCGAGTATAACAAACTCCGGTGATCGAGTATAACAAAGTCCCCTGGTCGAGTTTAACAAAGTCCCTTGATCGAGTGTAACAAAGTCCCTTGGTCGAGTATAACAAAGTTTTCTAATCGAGTATAACAAAGGCCCCTGGTCGAGTATAACAAAGTCCCCTGTTCGAGTCTAACAAAGTCGCCTAATGGAGTATAACAAAGTCCCCTGGTCGAGTATAACAAAGTCCCCTGTTCAAGTCTAACAAAGTCCCCTTATCGAGTATAACAAATTCCCCTTATCGAGTACAACAAAGTCCCCTTATCGAGTATAACAAAGTCTGGTGATCGAGTATAACAAAGGCCCCTGGTCGAGTATAACAAAGTCCCTAATCGAATATAACAAAACTCTCCTGATCGAGTTTAACAAAGTCCACTGATCGAGTATAAAAAGTCCCATGGTCCAGTATAACAAAGTCCGCTGATCGAGTATAAAAAAGTCCCCTGGCCCAGTGTAACAAAGTCCCCATATCGAGCATAACAAAGTCCCCTGATCGATTATAACATAGTCCCTGACCGAGTATAACAAATTCCCTTGGTCGAGTATAGCAAAGGGCCCTGATCGAGTAAGACAAAGTCCCCTGATCGAGTATATGAAAGTCCCCTGACCGAATATAACAAAGCCCCCTGGACGAGTATAAAAAAGTCCCCTGACCGAGTATTAAAAAGGCCTCTGGTCGAGTATAACAAAGTCCCCTAGTCGAGAATAACAAATTCCCCTGATCCTAGTAAACAAAGCCCCCTGGACGAGTATAACAAAGTTCCCTGATCGAGTATAACAAAGTCCCCTGATCGAGTATAACAAAGTCCCCTGGTCCAGTATAACAAAGTCCCCTGATCGAGTATAACACATCCCCTGATCGATTATAACAAAGTCTCCAGGCGAAGTATAACAAAGTCCCTAGATCGAGCATAACAAAGTCCCCCGATCGATTATAAGAAAGTCCCCTGACCGAGTATAACAAAGGCCTCTGGTCGAGTATAACAAAGTCCCCTGGTCGAGAATAACAAAGTCCCCTGATCGAGTATAACAAAGTCCACTGATCGAGTATAACAAAGTCCCCGGGTCCAGTATAACAAAGCCCCCTGGTCGAGTATAACATAATCCCTGTTCGAGTTTAACAAAGTCCCAAGTGGAGTATAAAAAAGTCCCTTTGTCGAGTATAACAAAGCTTTCTAATCGAGTATAACAAAGGCCCCTGGTCAAGTATAACAAAGGCCCCTCATCGAGTATAACAAAGTCCATTGGTCAAGTATAAAAAAGTCCCGTGGTCGAGTATAACAAATTCCCCTGATCGAGTATAACAAAGTCCCCTGGTCGAGTATAGCAAAGTCCCATGATCGAGTATAACAAAGGCCTCTGGTCGAGTATAACAAAATCCCCTGGTCGAGAATAACAAAGTCCCCTGATATTAGTATAACAAATTCCTCTGGTCGAGTATAAAAAAGTCCCCTGATCAAGTATAACAAAGTCCCCTGCTCGAGTATAACAAAGTCCCCTGATCGAGTATAACAAAGGCCCCTCATCGAGTATAACAAAAGCCCCTCATTGAGTATAGCAAAGTCCATTGGTCAAATATAGGAAAGTCCAATGATCGAGTATGACAAAGTCCCCTGATTAATTATAAAAAAGTCCCCTGGTCGAGTACAACAAAGTTCCCTGATCGAGTATAACAAAGTCCCCTGGTCGAGTATAAGAAAGCCCCCTCATCGAGGATAAGAAAGGCCCCTAATCGAGTAAAACATAGTCTCCTGATTGAGTATAACAAAGTCCCCTGATCGGGTATAACATATCCCTTGATCGAGTATAACAAAGTACTCTGGTCGAGTATAAAAAAGTCCCCTGATCGAGTATAACAATGGCCCCTCATCGAGTACAACAAAGTCCATTGGTCATGTATAAAATAGTCCCCTGGTCGAGTACAACAAAGTCTCCTGATCGAGTATAACAAAGTCCCCTGATCGAGTATAACAAAGCCCCCTCCTCGAGTATAAGAAAGTCCCCTGATCGAGTATAACAAAGCCTCCTGAGCGAGTATAACAAAGTCCCCTGATCGAGTATAACAAAGTCTCCGGGCCCAGGATAACAAAGTCCCCAGATCGAGCATAACAAAGTCCCCTGATCGATTACAACAAAGTCCCCTGGTCGAGTATAACAAAGGGCCCTGATCAAGTAAGACAAAGTCCCCTGTTCGAGTATAACGAAGTCCCCTGATCCTAGTATAACAAAGCCCACTAGACGAGTATAACAAAGTCCCCTGAACCGAGTATAACAAAGTCCCCTGATCGAGTATAACATATCCCCTGATCGACAATAACAAAGTCCCTGGTGGAGTATAACAAAGTCTCCTGGTCGATAATAACAAAGTTTTCTAATCGAGTATAACAAATGCCCCTGGTCAAGTATAACAAAGGCCCCTGGTCAAGTATAACAAAGGCCCCTCATAGAGTATAACAAAGCCTCCTCATAGAGTATAACAAAGTCTCCTGATCGAGTATAACAAAGCCTCCTGAGCGAGTATAACAAAGTCCCCTGATCGAGTATAACAAAGCCCACTGCTTGAGTATAAGTAAGTTCCCTGATCGAGTAGAACAAAGTCCCCTGATTGAGTATAACAAAGGCCCGTAATCGAGTCTAAAAAAGGCCCCTAATCGAGTATAACAAAGTCCCCTGATCTAGTATAAATAAGGCCCCTCATCGAGTATAACAAAGGCCCCTCATCGAGTAAAACAAAGTCCATTGGTCAAGTATAAAAAAGTCCCTAAGTCGAGTATAACAAAGTCCCCTGGTCGAGTAAGGCAAAGTCACCTGATCGAGTATAACAAAGCCTCCTCATCGAGTATAACAAAGTCCCCTGATCGAGTATAACACAGCCCCCTGCTCAAGTATAAGAAGGTCCCCTGATCGAGAATAACAAAATCCCCTGATCGAGTAAAACAAAGGCCCCTGATCGAGTCAAAAAAGGCCCCTCTTCGAGTATAACAGAGTCCACTGATCTAGTATATCAAAGGCCCACGATCGAGTTTAACAAAGCCGCCTAATCGAGTATAACAAAGTCCCCTGGTCGAGTATAACTAAGTCCCCTGTTCGAGTCTAACAAATTCCCCTTATCGAGTATAACAAAGTTACCTTATCGAGTATAACAAAGTCCGGTGATCGAGTATAACAAAGGCCCCTGGTCGAGTATAACAAAGTCCCCTGATCGAGTATAACAAAAGTCCCTTCATCGAGTATAACAAAGTGTTCTGGTCGATTATAATAAAGTTTTCTAATCGAGTATAACAAAGGCCCCTGGTCGAGTATAACAAAGTCCTCTGGGCGAGTATAAGAAAGTCTTCTGATCGAGTATAACAAAAGTTCCCTGATCGAGTATAGCAAGTTTAACTTATCGAGTATAACAAAGTCCCCTGATCGAGTATAACAAATTCCCCTGATCGAGTATAACAAAGCCCCCTGGACGAGTATAACAAAGTCTCCTGATCGAGTATAACAAAGTCCCCTGATCGAGTATAACAAAGTCCCCTGGTCCAGTATAACAAAGTCCCCTGATCGAGTATAACACATCCCCTGATCGAGTATAACAAAGTCTCCTGGCGAAGTATAACAAAGTCCCTAGATCGAGCATAACAAAGTCCCCTGATCGATTATAACAAAGTCCCCTGACCGTGTATAACAAAGGCCTCTGGTCGAGTTTAACAAAGTCCACCTGGACGAGAATAACAAAGTTCCCTGATCGAGTATAACAAAGTCCCCTGATCGAGTATAACATATCCCCTATTCGAGTATAACAAGGTCTCCTGGCCTAGTATAAAAACGTTCCCAGATCGAGCATAACAAAGTCCCCTGATCGATTACAACAAAGTCCCCTGGTCGAGTATAACAAAGGTCCCTCATCGAGTAAGACAAAGTCCCCTGATCGAGTATAACAAAGTCCCCTCATCCTAGTATAACAAAGCCCACTAGACAAATACAACAAAATCCCCTGATCCGAGTATAACAAGTCCCCTGATCGAGTAAAACATATCCCCTGATCGAGTATAACAAAGTCCATGGTAGAGTATAAAAAAGTCCCCTGGTCGAGTATAACAAAGCTTTCTAATCGAGTATAACAAAGGCCCCTGGTCAAGTATAACAAAGGCCCCTCATCGAGTATAACAAAGTCCATTGGTCAAGTATAAAAAAGTCCCCTGATCGAGTATAACAAAGTCCCCTGATTGAGTATAACAAAGGTCCGCGCTCGAGTCTAAAAAGGCCCCTAATCGAGTATAACAAAGTCCCTCATCTAGTATAACAAAGGCTCCTGATCGAGTATAACAAAGTCCCCTGCTCGAGTATAACAAAGTCCCCTGATCGAGTATAACAAAGGCCCCTCATCGAGTATAACAAAAGCCTCTCATTGAGTATAGCAAAGTCCATTGGTCAAACATAGGAAAGTCCACTGATCGAGTATGACAAAGTCCCCTGATTAATTATAAAAAAGTCCCCTGGTCGAGTACAACAAAGTTCCCTGATCGAGTATAACAAAGTCCCCTGGTCGAGTATAAGAAATCCCCCTCATCGAGTATAACAAAGGCCCCTAATCGAGTAAAACATAGTCTCCTGATTGAGTATAACAAAGTCCCCTGATCGGGTATAACATATCCCCTTGATCGAGTATAACAAAGTACTCTGGTCGAGTATAAAAAAGTCCCCTGATCGAGTATAACAAAGGCCCCTCATCGAGTATAACAAAGTCCCCTGATTGAGTATAACAAAGCCGCCTAATCGAGTATAACAAAGTCCTCTGGTTGAGTATAACAAAGTCCCCTGATCGGGTATAACATATCCCCTTGATCGAGTATAACAAAGTACTCTGGTCGAGTATAAAAAAATCCCCTGATCGAGTATAACAATGGCCCCTCATCGAGTACAACAAAGTCCATTGGTCTAGTATAAAATAGTCCCCTGGTCGAGTATAGGAAAGTCCTCTGATCGAGTATAACAAAGCCTCCTGATCGAGTATAACAAAGTCCCCTGATCGAGTATAACAAAGCCCCCTGCTCGAGTATAAGAAAGTCCCCTGATCGAGTATAACAAAGCCTCCTGAGCGAGTATAACAAAGTCCCCTGATCGAGTATAACAAAGTCTCCTGGCCCAGTATAACAAAGTCCCCAGATCGAGCATAACAAACTCCCCTGATCGATTACAACAAAGTCCCCTGGTCGAGTATAACAAAGGGCCCTGATCGAGTAAGACAAAGTCCCCTGTTCGAGTATAACGAAGTCCCCTGATCCTAGTATAACAAAGCCCACTAGACGAGTATAACAAAGTCCCCAAACCGAGTATAACAAATTCCCCTGATCGAGTATAACATATCCCCTGATCGACAATAACAAAGTCCCTGGTGGAGTATAACAAAGTTTTGTAATCGAGTATAACAAAGCCCCCTGGACGAGTATAACAAAGTCCCCTTATCGAGTAAAACAAAGTCAAGTGATCGAGTATAACAAAGGCCCCTGGTCGAGTATAACAAAGTCCCCTGATTGAGCATAACAAAAGTACCCTGATCGAGTATAACAAAGTCCCCTGATCGAGTATAAAAAAGTCACCTGGTCCAGTATAACAAAGTCCGCTGATCGAGTATAAAAAAGTCCCTTGGCCCAGTATAATAAAGTCCCCTGATTGATTATAACAAAGTCCCCTGGTCGAGTATAGCAAAAGGCCCTGATCGAGTTAGACAAAGTCCCCTGATCGAGTATAAGAAAGTCCCCTGATCGAGTATAACAAAGACCCCTGGACGAGTATAACAAAGTCCCCTGATCGAGTATAACAAAGTCCCCTGAGCGATTATAACAAAGTCCCCTGACCGAGTATAACAAAGGCCTCTGGTCGAGTATAACAAAGTCCCCTGATCGAGTATAACAAAGTCCATTGATCGAGTATAACAAAGTCCCCGGGTCCAGTATAACAAAGTCCCCTGATCAAGTATAACATATCCCCTGTTCGAGTATAACAAGGTCTCCTGGCCCAGTATAACAACGTCCCCAGATCGAGCATAACAAAGTCCCCTGATATGATTACAACAAAGTCCCTGGTCGAGTAAAACAAAGGGCCCTGATCGAGTATGACAAAGTCCCCTGATCGAGTATAACAAAGTCCCCTCATCCTAGTAAAACAAAGCCCACTAGACAAATACAACAAAGTACCCTGAACCGAGTATAACAAAGTTCCCTGATCGAGTAAAACATATCCCCTGATCGAGTATAACAAAGTCCCTGGTGGAGTATAAAAAAGTCCCATGGTCGAGTATAACAAAGCTTTCTAATCGAGTATAACAAAGGCCCCTGGTCAAGTATAACAAAGGCCCCTCATCGAGTATAACAAAGTCCATTGGTCAAGTATAAAAAAGTCCCGTGATCGAGTATAACAAATTCCCCTGATCGAGTATAACAAAGTCCCCTGGTCGAGTATAGCAAAGTCCCATGTTCGAGTACAACAAAGCCTCCAGATCGAGTATAACAAAGTCCCCTGATCGAGCATAACAGCCATGCCGAGTATAAGAAAGTCCCCTGATCGAGTATAACAAAGTCCCCTGATTGAGTATAACAAAGGTCCGTGATCGAGTCTAAAAAGGCCCCTAATCGAGTATAACAAAGTCCCCCATCCAGTATAACAAAGGCCCCTGATCGAGTATAACAAAGGCCTCTCATCGAGTATAACAAAGTCCCCTGATTGAGTATATCAAAGCCGCCTAATCGAGAATAACAAAGTCCCCAGATCGAGCATAACAAAGTCCTCTGATCGATTATAACAAAGTCACCTGACCGAGTATAACAAAGGCCTCTGGTCGAGTATAACAAAGTCCCCTGGTCGAGAATAACAAAGTCCCCTGATATTAGTATAACAAAGTCCTCTGGTCGAGTATAAAAAAGTCCCCTGATCGAGTATAACAAAGTCCCCTGGTCGAGTATAACAAAGTCCCCTGATCGAGTATAACAAAGGCCCCTGATTGAGTATAACAAAGGTCCGTGATCCAGTCTAAAAAGGCCCCTAATCGAGTATAACAAAGTCCCTCAACTAGTATAACAAAGGCCCCTGATCGAGTATAACAAAGGCCCCTAATCGAGTATAACAATGTCCCCTGATTTAGTATAACAAAGCCGCCTAATCGAGAATAACAAAGTCCCATGGTCGTGTATAACAAAGTCCCCTGGTCGAGTATAGCAAAGGGCCCTGATCGAGTAAGACAAAGTCCTCTGATCGAGTATAACAAAGTGCCCTGATCGAGTATAACAAAGCCCCCTCGACGAGTATAACAAAGTCCCTGATCGAGAATAACAAAGTTCCCTGATCGAGTATAACAAAGTCCCCTGGTCCAGTATAACAAAGTCCCCATGATCGAGTATAACACATCCCCTGATCGAGTATAACAAAGTCTCCTGGCCCAGTATAACAAATTCCCCAGATCGAGCATAACAAAGTCCTCTGATCGATTATAACAAAGTCCCCTGACCGAGTATAACAAAGGCCTCTGGTCGAGTATAACAAAGTTCCCTGGTCGAGAATAAGAAAGTCCCCTGATATTAGTATAACAAAGTCCTCTGGTCGAGTATAAAAAAGTCCCCTGATCGAGTATAACAAAGTCCCCTGGTCGAGTATAACAAAGACCCCTGATCGAGTATAACAAAGGCCCCTCATCGAGTATAACAAAAGCCCCTCATTGAGTATAGCAAAGTCCATTGGTCAAATATAGGAAAGTCCACTGATCGAGAATGACAAAGTCCCCTGATTAATTATAAAAAAGTCCCCTGGTCGAGTATAACAAAGTTCCCTGATCGAGTATAACAAAGCCCCTGGTCCAGTATAAGAAAGCCCCCTCATCGAGTATAACAAAGACCCCTAATCGAGTATAACATAGTCCTCTGGTTGAGTATAACAAAGTCCCCTGATCGGGTATAACATATCCCCTTGATCGAGTATAACAAAGTACTCTGGTCGAGTATAAAAAAGTCACCTGATCGAGTATAACAATGGCCCCTCATCGAGTACAACAAAGTCCATTGGTCAAGTATAAAATAGTCCCCTGGCCGAGTATAGCAAAGTCCCCTAATCGAGTATAACAAAGCCTCCTGATCGAGAATAACAAAGTCCCCTGATCGAGTATAACAAAGCCCTCTGCTCGAGTATAAGAAAGTCCCCTGATCGAGTATAACAAAGCCTCCTGAGCGAGTATAACAAAGTCCCCTGATCGAGTATAACAAAGTCTCCTGGCCCAGTATAACAAAGTCCCCAGATCGAGCATAACAAAGTCCCCTGATCGATTACAACAAAGTCCCCTGGTCGAGTATAACAATGGGCCTTGATCGAGTAAGACAAAGTCCCCTGTTCGAGTATAACGAAGTCCCCTAATCCTAGTATAAGAAAGCCCACTAGACAAGTATAACAAAGTCCCCAAACCGAGTATAACAAAGTCCCCTGATCGAGTATAACATATCCCCTGATCGACAATAACAAACTCCCTGGTGGAGTATAACAAAGTTTTCTAATCGAGTATAACAAAGTCCCCTGATCGAGTATAACAAAGCCTCCTGAGCGAGTATAACAAAGTCCCCTGATCGAGTATAACAAAGCCCACTGCTCGAGTATAAGTAAGTCCCCTGATCGAGTATAACAAAGTCCCCTGATTGAGTATAACAAAGGCCCCTGGTCGAGTATAACAAAGCCCCTTGGACGAGTATAACAAAGTCCTTTTATCGAGTATAACAAAGTCATTGATCGAGTATAACAAAGGCCCCTGGTCGAGTATAACAAAGTCCCCTGATTGAGTATAACAAAAGTACCCTGATCGAGTATAACAAAGTTCCCTGATCGAGTATAAAAAAGTCACCTGGTCCAGTATAACAATGTCCGCTGATCGAGTATAAAAAAGTCCCCTGGCCCAGTATAACAAAGTCCCCATATCGAGCATAACAAAGTCCCCTGATTGATTTTAACAAAGTCCCCTGGTTGAATATAGCAAAAGGCCCTGATCGAGTGAGACAAAGTCCCCTGATCGAGTATAAGAAAGTCCCCTGATCGAGTATAACAAAGACCCCTGGACAAGTATAACAAAGTCCCCTGATCGAGTATAACAAAGTCCCCTGATCGGGTATAACAAAGTCCCCTGGTCCCGTAAAACAAAGTCACCTGATCGCGTATAACACATCCCCTGATCGAGTATAACAAAGTCCCCTGATCGATTAAGGCAAAGTCGCCTGACCGAGTAAAACAAAGGCCTCTGTTCGAGTATAACAAAGTCCCCTGGTCAAGAATTTCAAAGTCCCCTGGTCGAGTATAGCAAAGTCCCATGATCGAGTATAACAAAGCCTCCAGATCGAGTATAACAAAGTCCCCTGATCGAGCATAACAAAGCCCACTGCTCGAGTATAAGAAAGTCCCCTGATCGAGTATAACAAAGTCCCCTGATTGAGTATAACAAAGGTCCGTGATCGAGTCTAAAAAGGCCCCTAATCGAGTATAACAAAGTCCCTCATCTAGTATAACAAAAGCCCCTGATCGAGTATAACAAAGGCCCCTCATCGAGTATAACAAAGTCCCCTGATTGAGTATATCAAAGCCGCCTAATCGAGAATAACAAAGTCCCATGGTCGTGTATAACAGTCCTGTCGAAAGAGCAAAAATTTATCTATAAGACAGTGTTCACTGATCGAGCATATACCGTAAAGTGCCCGATCGAGTATAAACAAAGCCCCTGACGAGTGGCAACGAAGTCCTGACCGGAATACCAAAGTTCCCTGATCATATACGTCCCTGGTCCAGCATAAATAAAGTCCCCAAATACCTATACAACACATCCCCTGATCGAGTATAAACAAAGTTCCTGCCCCAGGCAAATAATTTCCAGATCGAGGAGCAAATGTCACCGATCGATTTATACCAAAAGCCCCACCTGAAAGTAAGAGCAACAAAGGCTCCTGGTCGAGTTAAGTAACAAAGTCCCTGGTCGGTACTCTACGAAAGTCCTATATGTATAACAAAGTCCTATCGAGATATAAAAAGCCTCCTGATCGGCGGCAACAAAGTCCCTGGTCGAGTATAACAAAGTCCCCTGATCGAGTATAACAAAGGCCCCTCATCGAGTATAACAAAAGCCCCTCATTGAGTATAGCAAAGTCCATTGGCCAAATATAGGAAAGTCCACTGATCGAGAATGACAAAGTCCCTGATTAATTTAAAAAAAGTCCCCTGGTCGAGTATAAGAAAGCCCCCTCATCGAGTATAACAAAGGCCCCTAATCGAGTAAAACAAAGTCCCCTGATTGATTATAACAAAGTCCCCTGATCGAGTTAACAAAGTCCTCTGGTTGAGTATAACAAAGTCCCCTGATCGGGTATAACATATCCCCTTGATCGAGTATAACAAAGTACTCTGGTCGAGTATAAAAAAGTCCCCTGATCGAGTATAACAATGGCCCCTCATCGAGTACAACAAAGTCCATTGGTCAAGTATAAAATAGTCCCTGGTCGAGTATAGCAAAGTCCTCTGATCGAGTATAACAAAGCCTCCTGATCGAGTATAACAAAGTCCCCTGATCGAGTATAACAAAGTCCCCTGATCGAGTATAACATATCCCCTGATCGACAATAACAAAGTCCCTGGTGGAGTATAACAAAGTTCCCTGATCGGGAGAGAGCAAATGTTCTCGCCTCAGTATAACAAAGTCCTCAGATCGAGTAAAGAAGCTAACAAAGTCCCCTGATCGATTACAACCAAAGTCCCCTGTCGAGTATAACAAAGGCCCTGACTTAGTAAGACAAAGTCCCTGTTCGAGTATAAATTGTCCCCTGATCCTAGTATAACAAAGCCCAGGACGAGTGTATGTCAAAAGTCCTAAACCGAAGTATACCAAAGTCCTCTGATCGAGTATAAATATATCCTGATCGACAACCAACAAAGTCCTGTGGAGTATAAACAAAGTTTTCTAATCGAGTGGTAACAAAGTCCCCTGATCGGTATAAAATGTAAAGCCCCTGACGAGTGGCAAACAAGTCCCCTACTGAGGCACGTCAAGTGATCGAGTATAACAAAGGCCCCTGGTCGAGTATAACAAAGTCCCCTGATTGAGCATAACAAAAGTACCCTGATCGAGTATAACAAAGTCCCCTGATCGAGTATAAAAAAGTCACCTGGTCCAGTATAACAAAGTCCGCTGATCGAGTATAAAAAAGTCCCTTGGCCCAGTATAACAAAGTCCCCATATCGAGCATAACAAAGTCCCCTGATTGATTATAATAAAGTCCCCTGGTCGAGTATAGCAAAAGGCCCTGATCGAGTAAGACAAAGTCCCCTGATCGAGTATAAGAAAGTCCCCTTATCGTGTATAACAAAGACCCCTGGACGAGTATAACAAAGTCCCCTGATCGAGTATAACAAAGTCCCCTGATCGATTATAACAAAGTCCCCTGACCGAGTATAACAAAGGCCTCTGGTCGAGTATAACAAAGTCCCCTGGACGAGAATAACAAAGTCCCCTGATCGAGTATAACAAAGACCACTGATCGAGTATAACAAAGTCCCCGGGTCCAGTATAACAAAGTCCCCTGATCGAGTATAACATATCCCCTGTTCGAGTATAACAAGGTCTCCTGGCCCAGTATAACAACGTCCCAAGATCGAGCATAACAAAGTCCCCTGATCGATTACAACAAAGTCCCTGGTCGAGTAAAACAAAGGGCCCTGATCGAGTAAGACAAAGTCCCCTAATCGAGTATAACAAAGTCCCCTCATCCTAGTATAACAAAGCCCACTAGACAAATACAACAAAGTCCCCTGAACCGAGTATAACAAAGTCCCCTGATCGAGTAAAACATATCCCCTGATCGAGTATAACAAAGTCCCTGGTGGAGTATAAAAAAGTCCCCTGGTCGAGTATAACAAAGCTTTCTAATCGAGTATAACAAAGGCCCCTGGTCAAGTATAAGAAAGGCCCCTCATCGAGTATAACAAAGTCCATTGGTCAAGTATAAAAAAGTCCCGTGGTCGAGTATAACAAATTCCCCTGATCGAGTATAACAAAGTCCCCTGGTCGAGTATAGCAAAGTCCCATGATCGAGTATAACAAAGCTTCCAGATCGAGTATAACAAAGTCCCCTGATCGAGCCTAACAAAGCCCACTGCTCGAGTATTAGAAAGTCCCCTGATCGAGTATAACAAAGTCCCCTGATTGAGTATAACAAAGGTCCGTGATCGAGTCTAAAAAGGCCCCTAATCGAGTATAACAAAGTCCCTCATCTAGTATAACAAAGGCCCCTGATCGAGTATAACAAAGGCCCCTCATCGAGTATAACAAAGTCCCCTCATTGAGTATATCTAAGCCGCCTAATCGAGAATAACAAAGTCCCATGGTCGTGTATAACAAAGTCCCCTGGTCGAGTATAGCAAAGGGCCCTGATCGAGTAAGAGAAAGTCCCCTGATCGAGTATAACAAAGTCCCCTGATCGAGTATAACAAAGCCCCCTGGACGAGTATAACAAAGTCCCCTGATCGAGAATAACAAAGTCCCCTGATCGAGTATAACAAAGTCTCCTGGCCCAGTATATCAAAGTCCCCAGATCGAGCATAACAAAGTCCTCTGATCGATTATAACAAAGTCACCTGACCGAGTATAACAAAGGCCTCTGGTCGAGTATAACAAAGTCCCCATGTCGAGAATAACAAAGTCCCCTGATATTAGTATAACAAAGTCCTCTGGTCGAGTATAAAAAAGTCCCCTGGTCGAGTATAACAAAGTCCCCTGATCGAGTATAACAAAGACCCCACATCGAGTATAACAAAAGCCCCTCATTGAGTATAGCAAAGTCCATTGGTCAAATATAGGAAAGTCCACTGATCGAGAATGACAAAGTCCCCTGATTAATTATAAAAAAGTCCCCTGGTCGAATATAACAAAGTTCCCTGATCGAGTATAACAAAGTCCCCTGGTCGAGTATAAGAAGACCCCCTCATCAAGTATAACAAAGGCCCCTAATCGAGTAAAACAAAGTCCCCTGATCGAGTATAACAAAGTCCTCTGGTTGAGTATAACAAAGTCCCCTGATCAGGTATAACATATCCCCTTGATCGAGTATAACAAAGTACGCTGGTCGAGTATAAAAAAGTCCCCTGAGCGAGTATAACAATGGCCCCTCATCGCGTACAACAAAGTCGATTGGTCAAGTATAAAACAGACCCCTGGTCGAGTATAGCAAAGTCCCCTGATCGAGTACAACAAAGCCTCCGGATCGAGTATAACAAAGTCCCCTGATCGAGTATAACAAAGCCCCCTGCTCGAGTATATGAAAGTCCCCTGATCGAGTATAACAAAGCCTCCTGAGCGAGTATAACAAAGTCCCCTGATCGAGTGTAACTAAGTCTCCTGGCCCAGTATAACAAAGTCCCCAGATCGAGCATAACAAAGTCCCCTGATCGATTACAACAAAGTCCCCTGGTCGAGTATAACAAAGGGCCCTGATCGAGTAGGACAAAGTCCCCTGTTCGAGTATAACACATCCCCTGATCGAGTATAACAAAGTCTCCTGGCCCAGTATATCAAAGTCCACAGATCGAGCATAACAAAGTCCTCTGATCGATTATAACAAAGTCCCCTGACCGAGTATAACAAAGGCCTCTGGTCGAGTATAACAAAGTCCCCTGGTCGAGAATAACAAAATCCCCTGGATATTAGTATAACAAAGTCCTTCATATCGAGTATAAAAAGTCCCCAGATCATGGTATAACAAAGTCCCTGGTCAGAGTATAATAAAAGTCCCCCTGATCGAGTAGAAAATTGCAGTGCCCACATCGAGTATAAACAAAGCCCTCATTGAGTATAAAGCAAAGTCCATTGGTCAAATATAGGAAAGTCTACTGATCGAGGTTACGGCAAGTCCCCCGACACTATAAAAAGTCCCCTGGTCGAATATAACAAAGTTCCCTGATCGAGTATAACAAAGTCCCCTGGTCGAGTATAAGAAAGCCCCCTCATCGAGTATAACAAAGGCCCCTAAACGAGTAAAACAAAGTCCCCTGATTGAGTATAACAAAGTCCCCTGATGGAGTATAACAAAGTCCTCTGGTTGAGTATAACAAAGTTCCCTGATCGGGTATAACATATCCCCTTGATCGAGTATAACAAAGTACTCTGGTCGAGTATAAAAAAGTCCCCTGATCGAGTATAACAATGGCCCCTCATCGAGTACAACAAAGTCGATTGGTCAAGTATAAAACAGACCCCTGGTCGAGTATAGCAAAGTCCCCTGATCGAGTATAACAAAGCCTCCGGATCGAGTATAACAAAGTTCCCTGATCGAGTATAACAAAGCCCCCTGCTCGAGTATACGAAAGTCCCCTGATCGAGTATAACAAAGCCTCCTGAACGAGTATAACAAAGTCCCCTGATCGAGTATAACAAAGTCTCCTGGCCCAGTATAACAAAATCCCCAGATCGAGCATAAAAAGTCCCCTGATCGATTACAACAAAGTCCCCTGGTCGAGTATAACAAAGGGCCCTGATCGAGTAAGACAAAGTCCCCTGTTCGAGTATAACGAAGTCCCCTGATCCTAGTATAACAAAGCCCACTTGACGAGTATAACAAAGTCCCCTGAACCGAGTATAACAAAGTCCCCTGATCGAGTATAACATATCCCCTGATCGACAATAACAAAGTCCCTGGTGGAGTATAACAAAGTCCCCTGGTCGAGTATAACAAAGTTTTCTAATCGAGTATAACAAAGGCCCCTGGTCAAGTATAACAAAGGCCCCTGGTCAAGTATAACAAAGGCCCCATGTCAAGTATAACAAAGGCCCCTCATAGAGTATAACAAAGCCTCCTCATAGAGTATAACAAAGTCTCCTGATCGAGTATAACAAAGTCTCCTGAGCGAGTATAACAAAGTCCCCTGATCGAGTATAACAAAGCCCACTGCTTGAGTATAAGTAAGTCCCCTGATCGAGTAGAACAAAGTCCCCTGATTGAGTATAACAAAGGCCCGTAATCGAGTCTAAAAAAGGCCCCTAATCGAGTATAACAAAGTCCCCTGATCTAGTATAAATAAGGCCCCTCATCGAGTATAACAAAGGCCCCTCATCGAGTATAACAAAGTCCATTGGTCAAGTATAAAAAAGTCCCTAGGTCGAGTATAACAAAGTCCCCTGGTCGAGTAAGGCAAAGTCACCTGATCGAGTATAACAAAGCCTCCTCATCGAGTATAACAAAGTCCCCTGATCGAGTATAACACAGCCCCCTCCTCAAGTATAAGAAAGTCCCCTGATCGAGTATAACAAAATCCCCTGATCGAGTAAAACAAAGGCCCCTGATCGAATCTAAAAAAGGCCCCTCATCGAGTATAACAGAGTCCACTGATCTAGTATAACAAAGGCCCCCGATCGAGTTTAACAAAGCCGCCTAATCGAGTATAACAAAGTCCCCTGGTCGAGTATAACTAAGTCCCCTGTTCGAGTCTAACAAATTCCCCTTATCGAGTATAACAAAGTTACCTTATCGAGTATAACAAAGTCCGGTGATCGAGTATAACAAAGGCCCCTGGTCGAGTATAACAAAGTCCCCTGATCGAGTATAACAAAAGTCCCTTCATCGAGTATAACAAAGTGTTCTGGTCGAGTATAATAAAGTTTTCTAATCGAGTATAACAAATGCCCCTGGTCGAGTATAACAAAGTCCTCTGGGCGAGTATAAGAAAGTCCTCTGATCGAGTATAACAATGGCCCCTCATCGAGTACAACAAAGTCGATTGGTCAAGTATAAAACAGACCCCTGGTCGAGTATAGCAAAGTCCTCTGATCGAGTATAACAAAGCCTCCGGATCGAGTATAACAAAGTCCCCTGATCGAGTATAACAAAGCCCCCTGCTCGAGTATACGAAAGTCCCCTGATCGAGTATAACAAAGCCTCCTGAGCGAGTATAACAAAGTCCCCTGTAATAGGCCCCTGTCTCATCAATAGAACGTATTATATAAATGGGTCAATACATCTGATATTATATTCAGATTCACCACCCTGTAACTTTCCACTGTCTATGAGTAAGACATGAGAGTGACACGTGAGCGGGCAACTTACCCAAGAGGGCGAGACCCATAGCTCAGCATTTCTGTAAGCACGCACTGCGATGCCCCTAAGCTTCAGTAGCTCACCTCCAGTCATATCGTAAGGACGTGACCTAACGTTTATCATACATAAACGCCGTCCCTTTCTCATTCACTCCTAGACAGTGAGACTTACGGTTGATATACACTCAGGAATTATATATACAACCTTTTATAATAAAAGAAACGAACTACCGTTTGGGTTTCGTTACTTAAAACCCAAATATAAATATGTGTGAACGGACTGGTTAATTGGACAGCAGCCGATTCATATAGGTGGCAAGCGGTGTGTACGGATTCTTCAAACTGGTAGTCGTATCATCTGTCTGTGTCTTGTGAAAAACAAGAAACCACACAGCAGTGACGCGTTACATAATCCGAGTGTTTAAAACTATATCCCGTATTGAGACGATATGTAGTGAGCGCTCCTTATCTCTGTCACATACAAATACGTGCAGAATTCGTAATATACAAATATTACAGCCTGTTGGTATATATCCAGATTGAGCCGGTTGAGATAGACTCCACTCAGCATTCCTTAGACATTACAGTGTTGCAGTGTTGAACAACAGTTTCGTAACCTGGAATTCAATTGGTATTTCACTAGCAGCTGAGCA
>NW_024747776.1:0-8838 GCF_018991925.1 Homarus americanus | reverse complement strand
TATTTACGGAAAGTTGTTTTATCTAACTCAACTTTCGCGGCAAGTAGATATTTCCCATTTTTTATGATACAAATTTCCGTTTTCTATGATAATCTATTTTCGTAAATTTGGTTATCTAACCAACTTTCCCGGAAAGTAGATATTTCCCATTTTTATGATACAAATTCCCGTTTTCTACTGATAGCGTCTGTTTTTTCGGAAAGTTGTTTATCCTAATCAACTTTCGCGGAAAGTAGATATTTCCCCATTTTTATGATACAAATTTCCGTTTTCTATGATAATCTATTTGCCGGCAAATTTGATTTATCTAACTCCAACTTTTCCCGGAAAGTAGATATTTCCCATTTTGTGATACCAAATTTCCGTTTTCTGATAATCTATTTTTTCCAGAGAAGTTGTTTATCCTAGCATCAACTTTCGCCCGGAAGTAGATATTTCCCACATTTTTATGATACAAATTTCCCGTTTTCTACTATGATAATCTATTTTCAGCAAATTTTGTTATCTATTAACTTTCCCGGAAAGTAGATATTTCCCATTTTGTGATACAAATTTCCCGTTTTCTGATAATAATCTTTTTTACCGGGAGGATTGTTTATCTAACCAACTTTTACTTGATAGATATTTCCCATTTTTTATGATACCAATTTCCGTTTTCTATGATAATCTATTTTTCGGCAGAATTTGGTTATCTATCAACTTTCCCGGAAAGTAGATATTTCCATTTTTATGATACAAATTTCCCGTTTTTCTATGATAATCTATTTTTCGGGAAAGTTGTTTATCTAACTCAACTTTCGCCTTGGAGATATTTTCCCATTTTGTGATACAAATTTCCCGTTTTCTATGATAATCTATTTTCAGCAGAATTTGATTTATCTAACTTCAACTTTCCCGGAAGTAGATGTTTCCCATTTTTTTGTGATACAAATTTCGTTTTCTGCATGATAATCTATTTTCAGCAAATTTGGTTATCTAACTCAACTTTTCATGGAAAGTAGATATTTCCCCATTTTATGATGCAAATTTCCCGTTTTCTACTTGATAATCAATACAAGCAAATTGGCTATCTATCAACTTTCCCGGAAAGTAGATATTTCCCATTTTTATGATACAAATTTCGTTTCTATGATAATCTGTTACAGGAAAGTTGTTTATCTGTCTTTCAACTTTCGCGGAAAGTAGATATTTTCCCCATTTTTTATGCTGCAAATTTCGTTTCTATGATAATCTATTTTCAGCAAATTTTAGTTTATCTATCCAACTTTCGGAAATGAATATTTCCCCATTTTTATGATACAAATTTCCGTTTCTATGATAATCTATTTTTCAGGTTGTTTGTCTAACCAACTTTCGCGGAAGTAGATGTTTCCCATTTTTTTTATGATACAAATTTTCCCGTTTTCTATGATAATCTATTTTCAGCAAATTTGGTTGTCTATCAACTTTCTGAAGTAGATATTCCCATTTTTCTCTTATCTTTTCGTTTTCTGCGATAATCTGACTTTTCGGAAGGTTGTTTATCTAACCAACTTTATGGAAAGTAGATATTTCCCCATTTTTGTGATACAAATTTCACGTTTCTGTGATAATCTATTTTCAGCAAAATTTGGTTTATCTAATAACTTTCCCGGAAAGTAGATCTTTTCCCATTTTTATGATACAAATTTCCGTTTTCTGATAATCTATTTGCAGGAAGTTGTTTTATCCTTTCAACTTTCATGACAAGTAGATATTTCCATTTTTTTATGATACAATTTCGTTTTCTGACTAATCTATTTCGGCAAATTTAGTTTTATCTAGCTCACTTTCGGAAAGTAGATATTTCCCCATTTTTTATGATACAAATTTCCCGTTTCTGATAATCTGTTTTCCGGGGAAATTGTTTATCCTAACTCAACTTTCGCAGGAAAATGGTCTTCCCCATTTTTTATGATACAAATTTCCCGTTTTCTGTGATAATCCTATTTTCATGGAATTTGGTTATCTATCGCTTTCGGGAAAGTAGATATTTCCCATTTTTATGATACAAATTTCGTTTTCTATGATAATCTATTTTCAGGAAAGTTGTTTATCTTTCTTTCGCGGAAGTAGATATTTCCCCATTTTATGATACAAATTTCCGTTTTTCTGTGATAATCTGTTTTTCGGCAAATTTTATTTATCTAACCAACTTTCGAGAAGTAGATATTTCCCATTTTAGTAGTACAAAATTTCGTTTCTGCCGATAGTCTTTTTTGGGAGGTTGTTTTATCTAACTTTCAACTTTTCGCGGAAAGTAGATATTTCCCATTTTTTGTAGTCTAGATTTTCGTTTTTCTGCCATGATAATCTATTTTCCGGCAAATTTGGTTTATCTATCAACTTTCTGGAAAATGAATATTTCCCATTTTGTGATACCAAATTTCCGTTTTCTATGATAATCTGGCTTTTTCGACAGAATTTGGTTGTCTAACAACTTTCGCGGAAAGTAGATATTTTACATTTTTTATCAGTACAAATTTTCCCGTTTTCTGCATGATAATCTATTTTCGGCAGAATTTGGCTTATCTATTAACTTTCCCGGAAAGTAGATATTTCCCATTTTATGATACAAATTTCGTTTTTCTATGATAATCTATTTGCAGGAAGTTGTTTATCTAACAACTTTCGCGGAAAGTAGATATTTTCCCATTTTTATGATACTAGATTTTCCGTTTTCTGTGATAATCTATTTCGGCAAATTTGATTTATCTGCTTTCAACTTTCGGAAGTAGATATTTCCCATTTTTTATGATGGAATTTCCGTTTTCTATGATAATAATCTATTTTCAGGAAAGTTGTTTATCTAACCAACTTTCATGAGATAGATATTTCCCATTTTTATGATACAAAATTTCCCGTTTTCTATGATAATCTATTTTCAGCAGAATTGGTTATCTATCTTTCGGAAGTAGATATTTCCCATTTTTTGTAATTACAAATTTCCGTTTTCTGTGATAATCTATTTGCAGGAAAGTTGTTTATCCTAACCAACTTTTCATGGAAAGTGGTCTTCCCATTTTTTGTATTTAAATTTCCCGTTTTCTATGATAATCTATTTTCGGCAAATTTGATTTATCTAACCAACACCGATAGATATTTCCCATTTTTTATGATACAATTTCCCGTTTCTGATAATCTATTTTTTCGGGAAGGTTGTTTATCTAATAACTAACTTTCGCGAGTAGATATTTCCCATTTTTACTGATACCATTTTCCCACGTTTTTTCTGCTGATAAATCTGTTTTCGTAGGTTGGATTTATCTATTCAACTTTCGGGAAAGTAGATATTTCCCATTTTTTTATGATACAAATTTTGTTTTTCTATGATAATCTTTTGCGGAAGTTGTTTTATCTAATAACTTTCTTGGAAAGTAGATATTTCCCATTTTTTATGATGCAAATTTCCGTTTTCTACTTGATAATCTATTTTCCGGCAAATTTGGTTTATCAACTCCAACTTTCCCGGAAAGTAGATATTTCCCATTTTTGTGATACAAATTTCCCATTTTCTGCATGATAATCTATTTTCGGGAAAGTTGTTTATCTAACTTTCAACTTTCATGGAAAATGAATATTTCCCATTTTTATACAAATTTCCCGTTTTCTATGATAATCTATTTTTTCGGCAAATTTGATTATCTATCCTTTCCGAAAGTGAATATTTTATTTTACACTTGATACAAATTTCCCGTTTTCTATGATAATAATCTATTTTCGGCAAATTTGGTTATCTATCAACTTTACGGAAAGTAGATATTTTCCCATTTTTTATGATACAATTTTCCGTTTTCTATGATAATCCTATTTTTTGACAAATTTAGGCTATCTAATAACTTTCGGAAAGTAGATATTCCCATTTTTTGTGTTCAAATTTCCGTTTTCTGTGATAATCTATTTGGGAAAGTTGTTTTATCTAACCAACTTTCGCGGAAAGTAGATGTTTTCCCATTTTTTATGATACAAATTTCCGTTTTTCTATGATAATCTATTTTCGGCAAATTTGGTTATCTAACCAACTTTCCCGGAAAGTAGATATTTCCCATTTTTTATGATACAAATTTCCCGTTTTCTATGATAATCTATTTTCGGGAAGTTATTTATCTAACTCAACTTTCATGAAGTAGATATTTCCCATTTTTTATGATACAAATTTCGTTTTTCCTATGATAATCTATTTTCGGCAAATTTGGTTATCATCAACTTTCCCGGAAAGTAGATATTTCCCATTTTTATGATACCAAATTTCCCGTTTTCTATGATAATCTATTTACGGGAAAGTTGTTTATCTAACTCAACTTTCATGGAAAGTAGATGTTCCCATTTTTTGTAGTACAAATTTCCCGTTTCTATGATAATCTATTTTCGGCAAATTTGATTTATCTAACCAACTTTCCCGGAAAGTAGATATTTTCCCATTTTTTATGATACAAATTTCCCGTTTTTCTGCATGATAATCTATTTTTTCAGGAAGAGTTGTTTATCTAATAACTCAACTTTCATGGAAAGTAGATATTTCCCCATTTTTTTATGATACAAATTTCGTTTTCTGCCGATGTCTATTTTCGGCAAATTTGGTTTATCTATTCAACTTTCCCGGAAGTAGATATTTCCCATTTTTTATGATACAAATTTTGATTTCTATGATAATCTGTTGCAGGAAGTTGTTTATCTAACTCCAACTTTTCTGGAAGTAGATATTTCCCATTTTTTGTGATACAAATTTCCCGTTTTCTATGATGATAATCTATTTTCGGCAAATTTGATTTATCTAACCAACTTTCCGGAAAGTAGATATTCCATTTTTATGATACAAATTTTCCGTTTTCTGTGATAATCTATTTTTCCGGAAAGTAGTTTATCTAACCAACATTCATGATAGATATTTCCCATTTTTATGATACAAATTTCCGTTTTCTGCCTTGATAATCTATTTTTCCGGGAAAGTTGTTTATCTATCAACTTTCGCGGAAAATGAATGTTTCCCATTTTTTATGATACAAATTTCACATTTTCTGTGATAATCTATTTTCGGCTTAAGAATTTGGTTATCTAATAACTTTCGGAAAGTAGATATTTCCCATTTTTATGATACAAATTTCCATTTTCTATGATAATCTATTTACCCCGGGAAAGTTGTTTTATCTAACCAACTTTCGCGGAAAGTAGTCTTCCCATTTTTTATGATACAAATTTCCCGTTTTCTGATAATCTGTTTTTAACCGTTGGTTGTCCCAACCAACTTTCGATGAATATTTCCCATTTTTTTATGATACAAATTTCCCGTTTTCTGTGATAATCTATTTTCCCAGGAAAGTTGTTTATCTAACTCTCCAACTTTCGCCCCGGTAGATATTTCCCATTTTTTTATGATGCAAATTTGCGTTTTCTATGATAATCTATTTTTCAGCAAATTTGGTTTATCCTTTCTAACTTTCCCGGAAGTAGATATTTTCCCATTTTGTGATGCAAATTTTGCGTTTTCTCGCGATAATAATGTTTTCAGGAGGTTGTTTTATCTAATAACTCAACTTTCTTGGAAAGTGAATCTTTCCATTTTTATGATCTGGAATTTTCTAGATTTTCTATGATGATATCAATACCAGCAAATTTGGTTTATCTAACCAACTTTTCACGGAAAGTAGATATTTCCCATTTTTATGATACAAATTTCCCGTTTTCTGATAAAATCTGTTGCAGGAAGTTGTTTATCTATTCAACTTTCATGGCAAGTAGATATTTCATTTTTTTATGATACAAATTTCGTTTTCTATGATAATCTATTTTCAGCAAATTTGGTTTGTCTAATAACTTTCTCGGAAATAGATGTTCCCATTTTTTGTGATACAAATTTCCCGTTTTCTATGATAATCTATTTTCGGGAAGTTGTTTTATCTAACTCAACTTTACTTGGAAAGTAGATATTTCCCATTTTTTTTTTTTTTATGATGCAAATTTTCCCGTTTTCTGTGATAATCTATTTTCGGCAAATTTGGTTATCAACAACTTTCCGGAAAGTAGATATTTCCCATTTTTGATACAAATTTTCACGTTTTCTGTGATAATAATCTATTTTCCGGAAGTTATTTTATCTAACTCAACTTTCATGGAAAGTAGATATTTCCCATTTTGTGATACAAATTTCCGTTTTTCTGTGATAATCTATTTTCGGCAAATTTGTTATCTAACAACTTTCCCGGAAAGTGAATATTTCCCATTTTTATGATGCAAATTTCCCGTTTTCTATGATAATCTTTTGCTAATCTATTTTCGGCGAAATTTGTTTTACTCTATGCTTCAACTTTCCCGGAAAATGAGTATTTCCCATTTTTTGTGATGCAAATTTCGTTTTTCTATGATAATCTGTTTTCGGCCAATTTGGTTTATCTAATAACTTTCGGAAAGTAGATATTCCATTTTTATGATACAATTTCCCGTTTTCTTAATCATCTTTTCAGGAAAGTTGGTTATCTAACTCAACTTTCGCGGAAAGTAGATATTTTGCTTTTGTGATACAAATTTCGTTTTCTGTGATAATCTGTTTTCCGGCAAATTTGGTTATCAGCATAACTTTCGGAAAGTAGATATTTCCCATTTTTTATGATACAAATTTCCCGTTTTCTATGATAATCTATTCCGGCAAATTTGATTATCTAACCAACTTTCCGGAAAGTAGATATTTCCCATTTTATGATATAAATTTCCGTTTTCTATGATAATCTTTTTTCGGAAAGTTGGTTATCTAACAACTTTCCGAATAGATCTTTATTTTATGATACAAATTTTCCGTTTCTGTGATAATCTATTTTCGGGAAGTTGAGTTTATCTAACAACTTTCGGAAAGTAGATCTTTCCATTTTTATGATACAAATTTCCCGTTTCTGTTAAATCTGTTTCGGCAAATTTAGTTTATCTAACCAACTTTCGGAAGAGTAGATATTTCCATTTTTTATGATACAAATTTTCCGTTTTTCTATGATAATCTGTTTTCGGCAAATTTGGCTATCTAATAACTTTCCCGGAAAGTAGATATTTCCCATTTTTGATGATATAAATTTCCCGTTTTCTAGTATAATCTATTTTCGGGAAAGTTGGTTATCTAACAACTTTCCGGAAAATGAACTATTTCAATTTTATGATACAATTTCCGTTTTCTATGATAATCATTTTCGGCAAATTTGGTTATCTAACCAACTTTCCCGGAAAGTAGATATTTCCATTTTTTTATGATACAAATTTTCCGTTTTCTATGATAATCTATTTTCGGCAAATTTGGTTATCTTCAACTTTCCCGGAAGTAGATATTTCCCATTTTTATGATACAAATTTCCCGTTTTCTATGATAATCTTTAGGCAAAATTTGGTTTATCTATCAACTTTCCGGAAAGTAGATATTTCCCCATTTTTATGATACAAATTTCCGTTTTCTGATAAATCTATTTTCGGAAGTTGGTTATCTAACTCATTCCGGAAAGTAGATATTTCCATTTTGATACAAATTTCCCGTTTCTATGATAATCTATTTTCGGCAAATTTGGTTATCTATACTTTCCGGAAAGTAGATATTTCCCATTTTTATGATACAAATTTCCGTTTTCTATGATAATCTATTTTCGGGAAGGTTAGTTTGTCAACAACTTTCCGGAAGTAGATATTCCCATTTTTATGATACAAATTTCCGTTTTCTATGATAATCTATTTTCGGAAAGTTGGTTATCTAACCAACTTTCCCGGAAAATTTCCATTTTTATGATACAAATTTCCCGTTTTCTATGATAATCTGTTTCGGCAAATTTGGTTATCTATCCAACTTCCCGGAAAGTAGATATTTCCCATTTTTATGATACAATTTCCCGTTTTCTATGATAATCTATTTTCGGCAAATTTGGTTTATCTATAACTTTCGGAAAGTAGATATTTCCCATTTTTATGATACAAATTTCCGTTTTCTATGATAATCTATTTTCGGAAATTTGGTTTATCTAACTCACTTTCCCGGAAAGTAGATATTTTTTCATTTTTTGATACAAATTTCCCGTTTTTCTATGATAATCTATTTTCGGGAAAGTTGGTTATCTAACAACTTTCCCGGAAAGTAGATATTCCCATTTTTATGATGCAAATTTCCGTTTTCTGTGATAATCTGTTTCGGCAAATTTGGTTATCTAATAACTTTCCCGGAAAGTAGATATTTCCCATTTTTTATGATACAAATTTCCGTTTTCTATGATAATCTATTTTCGGCAAATTTGGTTATCTAATAACTTTCCCGGAAAGTAGATATTTCCCCATTTTATGATACAAATTTCCGTTTTCTATGATAATCTATTTTTCGGGAAAGTTGGTTATCTAACAACTTTCCCGGAAAGTAGATATTTCCATTTTTATGATACAAATTTCCCGTTTTCTATGATAATCTATTTTCGGGAAAGTTAGTTTATCTAACAACTTTCCCGGAAAGTAGATATTCCCATTTTTATGATAAATTTCCCGTTTCTGTGATAATCTATTTTCGGCAAATTTGGTTGATATGACTTTTCGGGAAAGTAGATATTTCCCATTTTTATGATACAAGATTTCCCGTTTTCTCTGATAATCTGTTTTTCGTAAATTTGGTTATCTAGCTCTTTCCCGGAAGTAGATATTTCCCATTTTTATGATACAAATTTCCCGTTTTCTGCATATTAATCTATTTCCGAGCAAATTTGGTTATCTAACCTCCAACTTTCCCGGAAAGTAAGATATTTCCCATTTTTATGATACAAATTTCCCGTTTTCTATGATAATCTGTTTTCGGCAAATTTGATTTATCTAATA
>NW_024747775.1:0-13668 GCF_018991925.1 Homarus americanus | reverse complement strand
CACAATGCTTTGAAGACGTTTGAATGTGAGGAATGTGGCAAATGTTTCTCCCAGAAGAGTACTTTCAAGACACACATTCTTATACACAATGGTATAAAGAAGTTTGAATGTGAGGAATGTGGCAAATGTTTCTCCCAGAAGGGTACTCTCAAGACACACATTCTTGGACACAGTGGTATAAAGAAGTTTGAATGTGAGGAATGTGGCAAGTGTTTCTCCCTGAAGAAAACTCTCAAGAGACACATTCTTGGACACAGTGGTATAAAGAAGTTTGAATGTGAGGAATGTGGCAAATGTTTTTCCCAGAATGGTACTCTCAAGAGACACATTCTTGAACACAGTGGAATAAAGAAGTTTGAATGTGAGGAATGTGGCAAATGTTTCTCCCGGAAGGGTCATCTCAAGGCACACATTGTTGTACACAATGGTGTGAAGGAGTTTGAATGTGAGGAATGTTGTAAATGTTTCTCCCAGAAGAGTACTCTCAATATACACATTCTTGAACACAGTGGTAGAAAGAAGTTTAAATGTGAGGAATGTGGGAAATGTTTCTCCCGGAAGGGTACTCTCAAGAGACACATTCTTGGATACAGTGGTATAAAGGAGATTGAATGTGAGGAATGTGGGAAATGTTTCTCCCACAGCGGACATCTCAAACATCATAAACTTGTGCATGAAAAAACAGAATTCAATAAATGTTTGAATGACATTAACAGAAGGTAAATGTGACACACAAACTTGAATACAGTGATATACATCAATATAAAACCACTTGAACAAACTCTATGAATGTAGCAGAAATAAAGACAAGTGACAAATGCCACTTTATAGATATTAAACACAAGTTATCTGCTCTTAAGATGTAAATTACTTCTACCATGGCCTTAGTGTAGACATTTGGTGTTGGTTAAATATCAATTCAATTTCAATTGTTTATTCCTTGATAGAGGAAGCAGGATCCTAGTGCTGTCACTAGGTACCCCTATACAATAACACCAGAAGCATCTGGCAAGTGAGATAAGTATATACAGTGGTCTCTCGGTTAACGAACACAATCCGTTCCAGCAGGTTGCTCGTTAACCGATAAATTCGTTAACCGAAACCATCGTTTCAATGGGTTTTTGGGTAATTTATTCCAGCACACCGGAAATTGCCTAAATTTAACAAAAATGGTAGAAAAGTTCACTTACTTTGAGGTGTGTATGTAGAAGGCTCCTGGATGATGATGATGATGATGATGATGTTGGGAATTAGAATGGGGGCGGAGGAGAAGGAAGAAGAGAAGGCATTGGGGTGGAAGAGAAGTCACCCCATGGCACCATTTCACCCATAAAATTTTAGTTCTCTTGGTGCATTTCAAGATTATTTTCTTTAAATCAACACTGAACTGCATTATATATTGTCAATATGTAAAATATATTTCAAAATGACCAATAATTTGCTTGGAAACACAGAAAAAAAGCGTTTAGTTGAAGAGAGTCTCAAGCAAGATGTTACCTCCAGTGAAAACAGAGAGAGACTAACGCCTGTTTGCTGTGTTAAGAGGCTGGATGCCGCGCATTAAACTTGTCACTTTACCTTTAATTATGTTCAATAATTGTTAAAATGACTAAAAAATTGAATATTAAACTTTTAAAATTATTGAATAGTATAAACTTCTTGATATTTACTAAAATAGTAAGGAATTTAAGCCCTAGAACCGATTAATGTATTGGCAGACTAATACTAAAGCTGGTTGACCGGCCAGTGTAAGCGAAAACATGTTGAGGTCGGCTCATAAGAAATTCGTTAACCGAATTTTTGTTCGTTAACCGAATTTAAGAATCTTATAGGAGGCAGTTCGTTAACCGAAATTTCGTTAACCGAGGCGTTCGTTAACCGAGGGACCACTGTATATGGTACCATTGTCTGGTAAATAATGGTTAGGGTTCATATATAGTTGCTGATGTTATGGGGCAGATGAACTTTAACACCTCTTAACTGTATATAATATCCTATTTAATATATTGTTCAGTTAGCATCTTGTGCCTTAGTTAGGTAACTCTTCTTGGTTATATATCAATTCATCCTTGGGCAGCCATTTTCTTAAAGTAGACAATGCTGAAATGCCAAACTCTGGGTTAAAATTTGTTTTTTGATCATGTTAAGCAGAAGACTTGGTTAAATTAACATACAGTATTTAGATATTTGCTGTTCTTATATACAACTTTTCCTAATAGTACTGGCATGTGTTTATCTAACAATGGTATTTAAAAAAATCATTGCTACAAGAATGGCATTAATTTTGTGGACATGAATATAGAGTTTTATGTAAATACTGTGTACTGCATACATTAGTACAGGTCCCTATAATCTCTTGTGACTCTTATTACAGCTGCATAACGTTCACACTCACCGCACTAAGGGAGTATCTAAGTTTTCTATTGGGTAGTGTCACAGTAAACACTCTGAAAGAGTAATTTGTATGTTGTATTATACCAGTGTCTGTGTATATAATGTTAAGTGTGTGTACTGATAGTATTAAGGGAGAACTCAAGGTACTGTTGTATGTTGTATTATACCAGTGTCTGTGTATATAATGTTAAGTGTGTATACTGATAGTATTAAGGGAGAACTCAAGGTACTGTTGTGTGTTGTATTATACCAGTGTCTGTGTATATAATGTTAAGTGTGTGTACTGATAGTATTAAGGGAGAACTCAAGGTACTGTTGTATGTTGTATTATACCAGTGTCTGTGTATATAATGTTAAGTGTGTATACTGATAGTATTAAGGGAGAACTCAAGGTACTGTTGTATGTTGTATTATACCAGTGTCTGTGTATATAATGTTAAGTGTGTGTACTGATAGTATTAAGGGAGAACTCAAGGTACTGTTGTATGTTGTATTATACCAGTGTCTGTGTATATAATGTTAAGTGTGTAATGATATTATTAAGGTCAGTTATTTGGTATGGAGAAGAAGAGACCTTCATTTATGGGAGAAGGTCAGTTATGTTTGTGTGGTGCTGTGACCTTAATTGCTTGGGAAAGGTCAACTATTTTTGTATTGTCACAGAGTGCAGTATTTTGATTATGTCTAAAATAATTTGTTAAAACTACTGGTTGGTGTTTCACCCTTCCTTCCACCCTCAACTTTGATTAATGAAAAACGCAAACTCACACTGCTAGACTAAACTCACACTGCTAGACTAAACTCACACTACTAGACTAAACCCACACTCCTAGACTAAACTCACATTGCTAGACTAAACTCAAACTGCTAGACTAAACTCACACTGCTAGACTAAACTCACACTGCTAGACTAAACTCACACTGCTAGACTAAACTCACACTGCTAGACTAAACTCACACTGCTAGACTAAACTCTCATGTAATGACCACGGTCATACAAGTCAGTTAGCGTAAAATCAGACGATTCATATTACGCTCAATAGCCCACAAAACATGTAGCTATGCTTTCTTTTTGGAGTTGCCCATGTGAAGAGTCTGTTTTCTCAGCGCTTCAGGACGCCTGAGTCTGCCGTTTTCTCTCAATTTTGATGTCCCCGAGACTTCATTATTCCTTAGTAATGACAGAATTTGAAATTGCAACTGTGGCTGAAATTGGTGAGGCAACCTAGATATGTCTGTTTACAGTTGGAACATTCAAGATCCATTATGAGTGGTGTTGAAAGCTTCAACTGTCGTTATTGTTAGTAAAACTTGTCAAGTAAGTGAGTGTCGAGTTTGCCATATTGGCATATTTTGTGGTTCGTGGGAGTATCGTGAATTTCCGATCGCTACTGAAGTTATATTATTTTGTCGCCCAAACATCAGAGAATCTGATCTTTATAGTTTAGTTAGTGTCAGTTGTCTATTTAAGAAAGCCATTAATCTCCTGAACAGTTCCTGTCAAACTCGAAAATATCCAAGACTTAACGGCTGTTTTGGCCTGGGCTGTGGTTTGCGGTCAGGCCAATAGAGTTATTAATGTATATATAACTCCATTTCACCTCTTTACTGACAAACTCAATCTCTAATTAGATCATAAAGATAGACATAGAAAATTTACCTGATCTGTTGTGGGGTTCTTGAGATGTTTGTGTTCACACTCAGGATGGGTTGGAGAAAGGAAACTCACAATGTGCTCTCTGTATACATGTTGTATTGGATGTACAATGCAGCTTGGTGCTGGGAAGGCAGCATGGTTACAAGCGTGATGTAGAGAGAGCTGGTTGGTGAGGGTGCTCAGAGGAGGACAGCTTGTGGGTCGCCATGCTCGCCGGCGGGAGCGAGGACCGCCAGGCAGGCGGAGGAGGAGGACGTGTTGCTGGCTGGTTGGTGTAGGTAGAAAGAGACAGGTCACCACGAGGTCAGGTCTTAAATAGCAGGGGGTAGGCGTGGCTTAGTAGTTGACCCCCGCTCCGTGGGCGGCGCTGATTGACCTAGACCACCGAGGCATACACTGGGGAATTCGTGGGGTCGGCTATGCAGCGACAAACAGCATTTGTAGGGGAGAAATCCACTACACTGTGACACTGACGGTCACAGCTAGGTGTCCAGCGACCACTTTGAATAGAAGGCCTATTGTTAGTAAGATTAGTCTTTCTGGGGCCGATGTGCCCTCAGGCGCGTATATATACGAATGCACAAGGGAAAATCACACTCGTGATTTCTTCTCCACACATCTCCAAGTATGTAATTGATTGTTTCTCGCCGTCATGTTAGTTCAGTTTAACTTAGCCGATTTTTGTGAATATCAGTGTTCATGTTGTAACAATGAAATTGTCATTTACCCAGTGAAAGAATTGATATAAAGTAAGTGTCGTCTGGTCCATTGCCAGACGTATGTTTTGTATAGTGAAGTTAAATGTTCACTCTCGCTATTTCTTCTTCACGCATCTCGAGACGCTGTTTGTGTGTTGGCAACACGACTGAGGTTCGGGAGCCGCCTATGGGCACGATGGCTCTCGAAGGATGTCTAAGGTGGCGAGATTAGAATCCCAGGGCGAGATTCCTTTGCAGACGCCATGGCCGACCCTCTGCCACAATCCCTCCCGGGCCAGGCACTCCCAGCTAGAGGGCGAGCCTGTAAACGACTTTGGCCAGCGGACTCCGTCTTGTGATCTTGGTCCATCTACTGTTCTTGTTTATATGTATGGAGCCGTGTTAATATCCATGCTTGGGGATGACTAGCAAAAATACAGCATCCCAGGTTAAGTATTGAATCCATGAATGTTGGTGGTACCAGGGTTATTGTTATTCTCGGAGTTGAGTCCACCAAACCACTGAATACTCGTTAAAGTGTCACATTAGTCATTCCGAAATAACATGTTATAAAGACTATTTTAATTCGGGATAGTGTCAAGTGTGTCATATTATCCACTTGCAGTAACAATGGAATAATATAATGATTGTTAAATGTTGTAACCTAGAATTGAAGATGTAATTTGTTACTTATAAAAGTACGACCTGAGGGTCCAGTGTTATCTGACTGTATGTAGTAACCCCTGAATCTTACTTGTCAGAGAAATAATACAACAGTTGTCTCATGAAGTAGTGAGTAATTGAAGTAGTTAAATGGTGTAATAAGTACTTGAAGTGTTTAATGAATTAATAAGTAATTGTGGTGCTGTTTTGTAAATGGTACAGTAAGACCTGAGGGTCCAGTCTTATCTGAGTGAAGTTAAGTAACATCTTATTCACTCACTGTGGTAATAAATATTGAATTAGTAATCTACGAGTATCACCTCTCTACTCCTTCTAAACATTGGTTCCCAGAAAATAATACTGACTCACGTGCCTATGTACATCTACCACACTACCCAAAAGCTTTCCATGAGATATGTTATATTCTACACAAGAGTCTGGTGGTGGCAGCCTACCCTTGTAAGTATAATAAGTGTACTAAGAATAACATGGTTCCCAGACTAACCCTTGTATGAGAATATAAGTAAAAACAGAGTATACTTCACGAAGGTAGGAACATTGAAATTTAGAAAATATAATATTATATATGAAAAGAAATGAAAGACTTGGAAACTATAAGCATAGAAATATCAGAATTACTTGTATAAGAATATGAGCAAGAATAAGGTATATATCTAAATAAAGAATTGAAGAATAATAACAGAAAAGAATATCTGGATGGTAAATTATAAAGAGAAAGAAAACCGCCCGTCACACAGCAGCCCTTCTGTGGGTTAGGTATCCACTTATCCAGTCTAACAGTGTACCTCCTATGTCCATTTTGGCTAGTTCGTACAATATCAGTTGTCTATTGGTAATATCAAAAGCCGCTTTTAGGTCAAGAAATATGGTGTATCTGTGTCTTTCATCACCATGTACAGTTAGGAATGTGGTGATGCAATTATGGACACTTTTACCATGGGTGAAGCCATTTATGTTAGGAGACAAGTGTTCTCTGATTCTATATAAGAGTCTGCCAAGAACCATCCTCTCAAAGGTTTTACACAGGCAGCTGGTTAGTGATATGGGACGAAAAGCATCAGGCTGTCCTGGTTTCGGTTTTGGTACAACAATACTGCTGGTCCATGATGTGGGTAGTTGGCCCTCGGCATGACTCATATTGTACAATGCCAACAATGGATTGCCCGGCAGACGCCTTAGTAGTCTAACGATGTTGTAGGTGACTCCGTCCTCTCCAGGGGAAGTAGACCTACCCCTGGCGAGGGGGGGCGTCAAGCTCCCACTCAGTATATGGAACATCACAGTCATCGTGCTGTTTGCCCAGCATAAAGTTAATAAGATTACTTCTCTCTACAGTACAGACTTCGCATCAAGGAGTCCCCAAGTCCTAGCTGGTAACATGTCATAGCTCGACACATGAGCCCATTTTGTTATTAGCTCATTCGACTTTTGCAGTGGGTTTAGATGGGAGACGTGTTTACTGTTTTTACCTCTGATTGTGTTTATGTCTTTCCAAGCTTTGCTGAGGGATGTGTGTTGGTTCAGGCTGTTGACATATGTCTCCCATGCATCTTGTCTGAGTTCGTTTACACGTTCCCTGACAGCAGCAAGGGAAGCTTGATACAATTGTAACATTTGAGGTGTTCTAATTTGTTTGTAACCCTTACCCACCCTCCTGACCCTAGCCCTGAGTTTTTTCAGCTCAGGGTCATTATAGCACTGCTGTTGCCTGTTCCCATTATGCTGACCACGTTTTCTCTTTTTTTTTGTGGAATCATTGTTGGTGAAGTATGTATTAGTCCTATCTATCAGATCGTCATGGAAACTTTGGTACTTGTCAGGCTTCTAGGCCTTGTACCAAATAGGGTGGTGGACGAGTGGAACAAGCTTAGCAACTTTGTAGTAAGTGCTGGAACGCTGGAAAATTATAAAAGGAGGCTATATAGATTCATGGACGATAGAGAGTGGTTGTAACTCTCGACAGGAGCTGCCATACACAGGCCAACCAGCCTATTGCAGACTCTTTATTTGCTTATCTTCTTAGAAGGTGAGGCTGCTGGGAGGGTGTGTGTGAGGTGGCTATACACCAATCACCACCATACTTCCAGCGCTGTTGCTACTTTTCTTTAAAAGTTCCCTCGAAATTAAAGTACCAATTGTTGCATGTTATCAATTTGGATGTGCTGTCGTTCTATCGTAATGGACCGTCGAATCTTGTTTAATTCGTTGGTATCCACCTCGCTTGCTGCATTCTGAGTTAGTATGTGCTCAGTGAGGGCTGCCGTGAGCTTGACTGAGTTCTGATGTCCTGCAATCTCCTCTGGATTGGTCAATCCCATTCCTCCCAGAGATGGCGTCAGTGCAAGGGTTGACTGTTCTGCTGGGGTTAAGTGAAGATATTTCACTATTTTTTTAATAAAATTGACGCTGATAGCTTCTTCCAGAGGGTGGAGGAGGGGTCCGATATGAGGGATAGTGCACATCAGGTAGTTCCAGTGATGCTCGACTCCATGGGTGAATGCTGCAAACGACGCATGTGGCTCTGTGTTAGCAATATCCAACAGAGTTTGGATTTCCTTCACCCACTTCTACCAGTACTACTACCACCACTTCTATCACTTCCACTTCAACTTCTACAGTACTACTGACACTGCCACTGACAGTCCCATCATCATTGACTCATCCTCACTACTTGCTCTTGATACCCGCTTGTCACTGAAGCCAGACACAAGCACATGTGTCTTGTTGACGAGGGTGTCAGGATCAAGCTGCTGTGGATCCCCTCTCACATAGGCATTAGTGAACATGATAGAGTTGATGCCTTAGCTAAACTCGCGTCCAACAATGACAATGTTGAATACAATCTGGGACTGTCAACCAGAACCTAAGAAACTGTAATCTGAAAAGAGCTTTCTGATGAATTTTACGCAAGCAGACAAGTGCAAACAGGCACTAGCCAATCCATTGTTTACCATGATGAGATGTATCAATTAGAACATGTATATGGAGCAAGTAATAAGATCACTAGATTACACGCTGTTGTAACCGCTATACCTCTGTCAGTATGCCCCTCAGGCAGATGTAAACAATACTAAATGTAAAGTGTGTGACCAGACATATGGCCACACACTCCAACACTACGTCTTAGACCGTGAAACAATATAACCTTATAGGGATAGATCCAAGCACACTGTGTATGTAATGGTTCAACACTATATCTCTGATGGCAAGATAGCTGATATACTAAGGCTGTATCCACACTTGGCATGTAATAGCTAAACAAACCTTATATACCGAACTAAACAAACAATGTACTGAAAGTAATCTGTAACACAATATCCTGACAACTGGGGTCTGATAAACACCCTTTGTGGCCTCTCCTCTGTAATACTTTAACCACAGGATGAGTATGGGGTGCACAATAAACTAGCTGCTGTCCATGGCAATAATTAAAATTCTCTCTCTCTCACACCCACACACTGTTATCATCTGCTTCATTAAATGATTAGATATGACGTTAATGAGTGTTCTGTTGACACATCTCTCTCTCTCTCTCTCTCTCTCTCTCTCTCAAATGGTCCCTATATACAGGTCACTGTTCAGGTAGCTGCTAGTACAGATTTACTGAGTTGTTCACAACAGTAAGATGAACAAAATATTGAGGTCAAAACTAATACAGGTTTAGTGATACGGTCGGTATAGTTAGTTTGACCTTATAAAGTGGTGACAACTCACTGATGACCTCGTTATAGTCAGGTAACCACTATATAGAGGTGTTCCTTGGTTGTTAAGAACATAAGAATGGAGGAAACAGTATCTATTGGCCCATACTGGGCAGTCCCATTTACACCCAACCCCTATCGCTCATATATCCACTCAACCTATGTTTGAAGCTATCCAGCGTATTCTAGTTAGTGATGATGTTTGGTAACTTGTTCCACTCATCCACTACTCTGTTTCCAAACCAATGTTTACCTATCTCACGCCTAAATCTAAATTTGTCTAATTTAAAACCATTGTTACGAGTTCGCCCCTGGTTGGATAGTTTGTAATGTCCCCTTTGTTCAGCCGACTTCCATTTATACACCTCTATCATATCGCCCCTCACTCTACGTCTCTCGAGGGAGTGCAAATTAAGATGCTTTAACCTGTCTCTGTACTCAAGGTTCCTAGCGCCACGGTAACTGGAACAGAACTGAGTAATCCAAGTGAGGTCTCACAAGCGCAAGATATAGTTCTAGGATGACCTCGCTAGTCTTGTAACTAACACTCTTTCTATGAACCCAAGTACTTTGTTAGCCTTGTTTCGAGCAAAACACTTTGCTTACTTGGTTTAAGATTCCTACTTTTCATTATTCCTAAATCCTTCTAACAGTCGGATTTCTCTATAACATCGCAGTTCATCTGGTATCTGATTTTTTCTGTTTACATAAGAACATAAGAACATAAGAAAATAAGGAGTCTGCAATAGGCCGGTTGGCCTGTGCATGGCAGCTCCTGTCGAGTTACTACCACTCTCTATCATCCATGAATATGGGTACCACATTTGCCTGTTTCCACAAGTCTGGCATAACTCCAGTGTCTAATGATTTTGTAAATAAGTTTACGAGGGGTCCGCTAATCTGTTCCCTACACTCTTTCAAGACTCGAGGGAAAATTTCATCTCCTGGACTAAGTATTTTACCTTCTTCCACATTGAATTTCATTTGCCATTTTTTGACCATTCTCGTCCAGCTGTTATAAGTTTACTATAAGGTGCCTGTTATTAGTTGTGTGTGTGTGTGTGTTAGTAGTGGTTGTGTTACTAGGGACTCTGACGCCTGCAACAGTAAGTCATTGTTTTTATCATATTGGCCACTTATCAGCCGTTTGGTCGGTTTATCCAGTGTTAGTATGGGAGGAAGCCTGTGGTGACAACACCCTGGGCCGAGGCTCTAACATATTTGTTAACGCTCATAGGAGCGTTATTGGTTTGTTGCTGGAGAAATAAACCCTCAACGTTGACGCGTACCATATAATTCGGTCAAAACCTGTTAAAGAACATTTCTCATATAACAAATGCTGTTATCTCAGGACACATATTATGAAATACTATCAATATACAGTACACATAGCCTGTTAACATCTTAAATATAACTCGCATGTTATAACTATTGATACAGGAGACAATTGGTATAATATGATCAAATTGCAGTACACAAATATACTTATTAAAGTTATTTAGAGTTTCTTAGCAGATTCTAATACTTCACGATCACTCACGTTTTAGGGTCTAGTGGTCTGAACCAACGTGTTGTCTGTCCTGTAGAAATCCGTAGACTACCCTCGAGGGCAATCTCAGCCCGGAGGCGAGGGCCATATGTTTTCGTATTGAAACACCTCAGCAGATTGGTCAGCAAATTCGTTGTCAACACTATATCTCTTATCTCATCCACTCTCTCTCTCTCGCCTAGTTTATCTTATTATGGTTATCCCTCTCTTTCTCTCTCTTCTACCTTATCTTACTGTGGCGGTAACAATATTGGTGAGAGTTTAGCGCGTTACCACCAACAACTACTCCTCTAAGCAGACCATTACTATAGATGGTGACAGCTACAACCAAACTTGTGTCTTATGGTAAAAAAAACTCTTGTTGAGGTGGAGTTGTTCCTCTTCACTAGTCCGGTGAAGAGTCTACAAACTACTCACTACTACATAATGTTTCTTAATGTCCTGTTTCACCTACAAGTTAACATACATACATACATACATACATACATACATACATACATACTGTACATACATACATACATTTATACATACACACATACATACATACATACATACATACATACAAACATACATACATACATACATACAGTACTGTACATATATACTGTACATACATACATACATACATACATACATACTGTACACACACATACATACATACATACATACATACATAGAGAGGCCTGGGACCACACCTCACCCACTTGAGTGAGTGAAATCCTGTGACAATAGACCACGTGGTGTCCCCATGATGCTACGACACCACGTAGAGATTGAGTTGCTACAGCATCATGTGAAGTTCCTCATAACACCATCTGAGAGGGAATTACTACACCACGTGATGCCCCTCATAACACCATCTGTGAGGGAATTACTACACCACGTGATGCCCCTCATAACACCATCTGTGAGGGAATAACTACACCACGTGATGCCCCTCATAACACCATCTGTGAGGGAATTACTACACCACGTGATGCCCCTCATAACACCATCTGTGAGGGAATTTATTACACCACGTGATGCCCCCTCATAACACCATCTGTGAGCGAATTACTACACCACGTGATGCACCTCATACCACCACCTGTGAGGGAATTACTACACCACGTGATGCACCTCATAACACCATCTGTGAGGGATTTCTACACCACGTGATGCGCCTCATAACACTATCTGTGAGGGAATTACTACACCACGTGATGCCCTTCATAACACCATCTGTGAGGTAGTAATTACACCACGTGATGTCCCTCATAACACCATCTGTGAGCGAATTACTACACCACGTGATAACCCTCATAGCACGATCCGTGAGGAAAATACTACACCACGTGATGCCCCTCATAACACCATCTGTGAGGGAATATTGATGCCATGTGATGCCCCTACAACACCATCTGTGAGGGACTATTACGCCATGTGATGCCCCTCTATAACACCATCTGTGAGGTAATTATTACGCTATGTGATGTCCTCATAACGCCATCTGTGAGGGAATTACTACTACAGATGCCCCCTCATAACACCATCTGTGAGGGTTCACTACATCATCAGGCCCCTTGGTAACACCATCTGTGAGGGACCACACACCACGTGATGCCCTCATAACACCATCTGTGGGGAATTACTACGCCATGATGCCCTCATAAACCATCTGTGAGGGAATTACTACAATCATCAGGCCCCTCATAACACCATCTGTGAGGGAATTACTTACACCACGTGATTCTCTAACACCATCTGTGGGGGAATTACTACGCCATGTGATGCCCCTCATAACACCATCTGTGAGGGAATTACTACAACACATCAGGCCCCTCATAACACCATCTGTGAGGGAATTACTACATCATCAGACCCCTCGTAACACCATCTGTGAGGGAAGTACTACACCACTTCAGGCCCATTATAACACCATCTGTGAGGGAATTACTACACCACATCAGGCCCCTCATAACACCATCTGTGAGGGAATTACTACATCATCAGGCCCCTCGTAATACCATCTGTGAGGGAATTACTACACCACGCCAAGCCCCTCATAACACCACCTGTGAGGGAACTAGTACTCCACGTGATGCCCCTCATAACGCCATCTGTGAGGGAATTACTACACATACGTGTCTGCTGTTCAACACCTCAGCTCACATGATCTACGTGTGTAAACATTAATCTGTATGTTCACTGTATGTTCCTTCACCTTTCTCTAATGAAGGCTTTTGTTAAACCACCAATGTATGTAATAAGTCATTTGTGTCCAATGTATATTTTCAGCCTTCGGGCTGCAGAACTTTTTCAATAAACCGTTTATTATTATTATTATTATTATTATTATTATTATTATTATTATTATTATTATTATTATTACATACATACATACATACTGTACACACACACACACACACACCCACATACATACATACATACATACATACATACATACATACATACATACACACACACACACATACATACATACACACATACATACTGTACACATACATACATACATACATACATACATACATACTGTACACATACATACATACGTACATACATACATACATACATACATACATACATACTGTACACATACATACATACTGTACATTAGGGAGTGACAGTTTGGCAAAAGTTTTCAAAATCTAATTGCTTGGGTTGGATTATTTGTCTATCGGCCACGCTAATTCCGAATATGTTTGAGATTTTTACATCATTGCATTAGAAGGCTTGTGGATACTTTTGGGTTTGGCATGAAAAACGCGAAAAAACTGTAAATAATAAAGGGACTGGCAATGTGGCACAACCTGTTAAAATCAAGTTATTGAATTGGATTATTCGACTACTGTGTACACTGGTTCATAATATGCTATTGTTTTACAACTCAATGAGCTACAAATTATGCCGATATTTTTGCTGCAAGTCACCACATACGTATATTTCGAAAACCAGGGCTCAATATTACCAACGGCGTGGATAGAT
>NW_024747774.1:0-14390 GCF_018991925.1 Homarus americanus | reverse complement strand
AACATTCATCGCCTCCACAACCCCCCTTCTCCCTCTTTTCTCCCACAGAACTTGTGTATCTAGACAGAGTTGCCCCCCCCCCCCCTAGCGGCCGGCTCATCCACGCCCTCGCCGTTATGTCCCACATGTGGCATGCACCGCCCGTTCTGCCTCACATGTGGCCCGCAACTCTGCCAACCTCCAGCCTCCCGCCGCGCCCGGAGGGGAACGGGAGTATTGTAGTGGATTCCTCCCCTACAAGCACCGAACCTTCTCGAATTCCCCAGCCTACGCCTCCAGCGCCGCCCACGGAGCGGGGGTCAACTATCTACCTACGCCTACCCCTGCCTTATAAGGCCTGACACAGCTGTGACCACTCTTCTTTCTACCCAGTGCCACCAGCAAGCAACACCTCCTCCATGCCAGCCGTGCGGCTGCCGCTCCCGCCAGCGACCTTGTCGTCCCTCAAGCCGCGTGCCCTCACTCTGGGCACCCTCACCACCCAGCTCTCTCTACTCAACGCTTATTACCATGCTACCTACCCAGCAACAAGCTGCATTGTACATCCAATACAATATGTATACAGTGAGCACCTTGTGAGTTTCCTTTCTCCATCCCATCCTGAGTGTGAACCAATATATCATACCCCCACAGTACTATTAACAAAATCACTGAAAGTCTGAAATAAGTCTTCATCCCGAGTTTTTCCTTTTAATGGTAGAATTTCGGCAGTTCCTCTTTGGTACTCATGTCTTTAAACACCATTCTCATGAAAATACATAATTGTGATATATCAACCGCATCAGTAGACTCATCAAATTGTAATGAAAAGAACACACTCACGTATCTCTTTATTCAGTTGTTCACCCAAATCCTCAGCCATAAATTCACAGCGCCTCATGACAGTGTTTCTTGATAACTGAACATCCTTACTATAAAACAGTATTTCAGACTTATTTTTGAAATTTTCAAACAACGAATATGCTGCTTCTAAAAAGGCCTCTGAATATTTCTCTATCTTGAAATGTTTTTTTATGCTTTGTAAGTACTCGACTCACCCTGAATGATGCAATGGTTGCTACCCTTGATTTTGAGCTCGCTTCTGTAAAAAGAGTTTGTTGTGCAGAAAGCTGTGATTTCAGTTCATGAACTTTCCTCTTTCATAGCTCACTTTTGGGTGGGAAATCATTATCATACTTCTTGTGAAAACTTTTGAAATGCCTTTCAGGATTTTCTTTCTTAGCTAGAGCTGGAGACGCATGGCAGATCAAGCACAGACACTTCAAATTATTCATGGCAAAAAAATAGTCTTCTTCCAATTCATTGTGAAAATGGTAAATTTGGGTATTTTTAGTACTTGGTCCAGAACTCATTTTTGGTTCAGTTGATGGCCAATAACCTATATTTGGAAAAGATTAAGTCGTGCGTGAATACGAAAATTATTTTTTTCCATGACTTTTCCTACATGAATATGAGAATTACTAACATAACAGCGTAACGTTCTTAACTTCTTTTTTTTATAAGCAATTGTCATCGACTAGTATGACCACTTCTGTCTACTCTAGGGTTGCGGCGAGAACTGTCGCTTAGCTAAAAAGTCAGTAATTCTTGTAATCACCCAAGACTTTTCCATAACAAGAGGCAGCACCTCATACTTCCAAGTATTGCGGATGACTGAAAATCACTGCATTGTTGGTGACAAGTGTGTAGGCTCGCTGGGCAAGGTTGCCAAATATGATTCACTCTCTCTTTACTTTTGACAAGACTCCTCAATATCGAGTCGACTTTTTTATTACCAAATTCATTAATACAAGGTTTAACGTGTATTTGTAAACTTATAAAAGCAAATACCTGCCTAGTTTTAGCCTACAACTGATGACAACTTGCTGATCAGTTTCCTCGCCAGGAACCAGCCAGCACCTGCCCGTATGAACGGGAACACTTTGTAGTGGAATTCTCCCCTACAAACGCTGTTTGTCGCTGCCTAGCCGACCCCACCAATTCCCCAGTGTATGCCTCGTGGTCTAGGTCAACCAGCGCCGCCATACACCACGGAGCGGGGGTCAACTGCTAAGCCACGCCTACCCCCGCTATTTAAGACCTGACCTCGTGGTGATCTCTCTTTCTACCTACAGCCACAGCCAGCAACACCTCCTCTGCCGCTGCCTGGCGGCCTTCTCTCCTCCTCCGCCTGCCTGGCGGTCCTCTCTCCCGCTGGCGAGCATGGCGACCCACAAGCTGTCCTTCTCTGAGCGTCCTCACCAACCAGCTCTCTACATCACGCTTGTAACCATGCTGCCTTCCCAGCACCAAGCTGCATTGTACATCCAATACAACATGTATATAGAGAGCACATTGTGAGTTTCCTTTCTCCATTCCATCCTGAGTGTGAACCAAACATCTCATACCCCACAAATGGTGACTCCCGGAGATTCGCACTCACACAGGATGGAGGAGAAACTGATCACGCTCCCAGTCTTCAAGCAAAATGGAAGACTGGCTTATCCACACAGAAGCAGCTCTCATCGGCTCTACAACTACTGTCTCTACACCACAGGTTAGACACCCTAGAGCAGCACTGTTTCTCCAAGCAGACACCAGCTCCTTTTCCTGCCCCCAAGCACCACGTCCTACCGACCCCAGCACACCCGTCCTGCCTCAGACGCCGACCCCGGCCCAGCAGTAACCCCTGCCGCCCCTGATGCGGCCTCTGTTCCTGAGTGCGGACCCACACACCCCTCTTTTCTCCCTCAGGTACTCCCTGCTAATGTCCTGCACCCTGCTGCTGTCGTGGACCCAGCTGCTGTCACGAGCCCTCATCCGCTTCTGCTGACGCAGCCCCTGCTCCTGACCCAGGCCCACACACCCCAGCAGGCGCATCTGACGACTCTGTACCTGCCGTGAGGGAAGCACAACATTCATCGCCTCCACACACCCTTATTCTCCCTCTCTACTCCCACAGATATTGTGTATCTAGACAGTTGTCCCCAGCGACCGGCTCATCACGCCATCGCCGTTGTCTCACATGAGGCACGCACCGCCCGTTCTGCCTCACATGTGCTATGCAACCCTGCAGACAACAAGTCTCCTACACCGCCTGGAGGGAAGGGGGAGTATTGTAGTGGAATTCTCCCCTACAAACGCTGTTTGTCGCTGCCTAGCCGACCCCACCAATTCCCCAGTGTATGCCTCGTGGTCTAGGTCAACCAGCGCCGCCATACACCACGGAGCGGGGGTCAACTGCTAAGCCACGCCTACCCCCGCTATTTAAGACCTGACCTCGTGGTGATCTCTCTCTAAGGGGAAAAGTGGCAGAAATCACTTACAACAAATTGCAAGTCCCACTAACAAGAATATTCAGATAAAATCCTTTCAAAAGAAGCCAGAGATATATTTTACAATGAAGGCCTTGTTGTTGTCATGCCACCAGAACAAAAAGCAAAAAGATCAGTTTTCGTTCGTCAAGTCGACCAAGAGATCGGGAGGAAGACATCTGAAGACCTGAAAGATGAACTGGAACGCCAAAATAGGTGGATGAAGATTGAAGAAGTCATTAAGATAAAGGACTATACTCATGTTTTTAAGATTACTTTTGAAGAAGTGTCAATGGCTGAGAAAGTTTTACAACAGGGCTTTCTAATATTCAACATGTCAGTCACACCACATCAAATAAAGAAGGAGACATTCATCAGTCTGCAAACTTGCTTCTCCTGCTACAAATATGAAGAACACACAACGAGAGACTGTCCGGAAAAAGAAAAAAAGTACTGCTCAGATTGTGCAGGCGACGACCATACCTACACTGAATGTAAGAATACACATGTTGGCTGTCTCAACTGTAAGAGAAACGGGAATGCATACATAGGACATAGGACGTTAGCAATGGCATGCCCAATAAAAAAACACATGATAAAGTACAAGGAACAAGAAACAAGGAAAAAGGAACAAGACAAGAAGGATACGACATACGTCGAAATAGCCAAGAGAGCGGTCCAAGAGGCTCATAGACCAGAATCCACCATATTAAACCTAAGTGAACCAATACATGATAAGGTAATGATTAGTATGATCCATGCACATTTGCACAATATCATTGCACCCGGATCATACAATGAGGAATTAAGGAAAATGTTTAAATTGAATAGCCTACCAGAGATGATATTTCCAGAGAATCCACAATCCGAAAAACTATTTCAGGCAACATATGCAAGCGAACTGAGAGAAAGACTACAGCTAGACAAACAAAGGTTTGAGCAAGGAGCAACAGCTGATACACAAGGAACACAAGCGACTGATAGAGATCCCAGACAAATGACTAGAAGTGACATAGAGAAGATAGAAATAACAAAAGGACAGAATATAAGACAAAGGAGTAGGAGGAGAGAAGATAAGATGGAAACTGATCACAATATACAACCTGAATCTGCTGAAGAAATTGGATTAAAAGTTATCACTACAACAAAACATGGAATCCCAACATCGAGACCAACAGGAGGGACAATAGTAAAAAACTGTGAAGGAGGGATATACAAGTGGACATATCAAGAAAAATCCCTAAGTGAAGATTATGTCTGGTCACTAATTACTACGGACAAACTAAAGATTAAGACCAAAGACTTTAAAATAGTAGACCCGTCAGAGTTTAGAAGAGTCAGAAGCGGGAAACAGGATGATAGGTCTCCACCTCAACAGTTACAATCCAAGTATAAGAAATAATGGACAATAGACAAACAGTAAGAACTTTAAGAATAATACAACACAACGTAAGAAACTGGAAGACCGAGAGAATTAACCTAAGTAATATATATCAAGAAATGGACCCTGTTATTATACTAATAAACAGTCACGGTGAGACAGACAACAACAACATAAAACTCTTTAACTATTATGTAAACCAAAGAAATAAATCGGGCGAGAAAAATGACGGAGTAGCTATAGCGGTTAACAGAAACTTAAAATTTAAACTAATTGATGACTTCCAGGATAAATTTCTAGCAATAAAAATAAATACAACTCAAGGAGACATAATTATTGCTACTACTTATCTCCCACCGAGACGACCCTACTTACCTATAGAAGACCTATTAAAATTGGCTAACAATAGTCATCCGATGTACATCTTAGGAGACTTTAACGCCAGACATAGGATTTTTGACAATACAAATAATAACGTCGTGGGAAACGCCCTTAATCAATTAATAAATTTAGGGAAAATCAATCATCTGGGACCTAACTTTCCAACCTGGAGAAATCACAATACACAATCGACACCAGACAAAATTTTTACCAACAACAAAGCCTTTTTCAATTACCATATAATACAGGGACCTCTTACAGGCAGTGACCATCTGCCAATTATACTAACACTGTCCAACCATACAGATACCAATAAAAAAGAGACTGAAAATGAGTAAAACAGACTGGGACAGCTTCAAAGACGACTTAAGTAATCACCACAGAAGATATAGACTCAGAAATGGACAGACTGCACTCAGCAATAAAAACATCTATAACCAAACACACTCCTACTTCACACTTTAGAACATTACCCAACAACAGACTACCAGAAGAAGTTAAATTAATCCAGACCTATTACAATGAAATAAACAGGTATATGGAAAGACACGGCGGTAACGGATGGCTATATACGACACAGATAGCACTACAGATAAAATTAAGAGACGCATGTAAGGAAGCAAACAATAAAAAATGGAATGATATTATAATGGCGGCTGACATGACTAAAGACACAAAAACATTTTGGACTTCCATAAACAAGATGATGGGGCACAACAAGCAAAAAACACCATACATTAAAGACCAAAATGGAACAAAACTGCACGAGGAAAATGAACAAGAGTCAGCATTCAAAAGGGAATGGGTAAAAGTTTTTAAAATATCAGATGAGGAAAATGAAGATTTTGATAGTGAACACGAAGAAAGGATAGAAGACGAAATGGGAAGACATATACATAGAATCACCCCAAGGCAATATATAGAGACTATAACTTATTACCTAATAATCAAATAATAACCATGGGAGAAATGATGCACTGTCTGAGGAAGTTTAAGGAAAAAGCCCCCGGGCTCACAGGTATTACACGAAATATGATCATGAATCTACCTGAAAACATTTTAAATACACTATTAAACATTTATAACGCATGCTTAATAACTGGTTACTTTCCAGACAAACTAAAATATGCTAAAATGATATTTATTCCTAAGGAGGGTAAGGACAATAAGGAAATATTAAACTACAGGCCAATATCTTTATTAGAAATTACCGGGAAACTATTGGAAAAAATATTAAATTCAAGACCCATACGACACTGAAGGTAGGATGCTTGGATTAAAACTAACAAAAAGAGGACATATAACATACTTAAAAGATAAAGAACGACAGGCAAGAATAAGATTATCAAAAATATAACGCTTTAAGAACCTTAGCATTAATAACAAAAGAAAGATTTATATTGCCCTTGTCAAATCAATTATGGACTACCCACCCATCCCATTGAACACCCTTAGTAAAACGTGCATTAAAAGGTTACAAACAGTACAAAATATAGCCCTCAGATTTATATATAACACAAAATATACAGACCACATCAATAATGAACAGCTACACAAGAGAGCAAACCTCTTAGCAATCAATGTAGATATACACAACAAAGCTGTAAATATTTGGAAAAAAGTGACTGAACTTAACACAGAAACATATCAAAACTGGATAAATAATATAGACAACGAAGAATTCCAAGAACACAGTTGGTTTAAATCAGCCTGGAAGAAAGTAATTGAACCATCTCCTGCCCCAATATACATATAAAACATTAATAGAGAGAATAAAAGATGAGAGTGACCTACCAGCTCAAGAACCTGGCAGGCCTCTCCATACAGTGTACCTTTAGACTAACATAACTAATATTTAACATTTAACATTGAACTAACATCTTAGTTAAAAAAAAAAAAAAAAATGTGACTACCCTCCCAGCTACACAAGGACCTGGGCGGGCTCACTAACTCAAAAAAAAATAAATAAATAAATAAATAAATAAATAAATAAATAAATATTAATAATATTAATAATAATAATGTGATTACCCTCCCAGCTATATCAGCCAGGAAGAAGTAATTGAACCACCTCCTGCCTCAACATACACATTTTTACATAAAACATTACTAGAGGAATAAAGATGAGAGTGACCAACCAGCTCCACTAAGAACCTGGCAGGCCTCTCCATACAGTGTACCTTTAGACTAACACAACTAACACTTAACTAACACCTCAAAAAAAAAAAAAATGTGACTACCCTCCCAGTTACACAAGGACCTGGGCGGGCTCACTAACTCCAACAATAACAAATAATAATAATAAGCAGCATTATATAAATAAACCAATATTAATACAAAGGTCTGACGACCCAAGGGAGCAGAACAAAGACAAAACACCAATAAGAAAGATGAAGCGATCTGGTTGAGCCCAGATTCTTTCTACTCCTACTGTATTTCAGTTTCACCACTTTTCCTTCAACTCCTAATAATCTTCTTTCACCTCTTAACTAAAGACTTCGTATCGTATCGTGAAGAGCACTTCACACATCGCTCCTGAACTAAGAAGACCTCTCAACAAAACCTCCTGCTGGACCCGAAACTGTGAAGACCGCCCTCTCTCTTGTGCCATTGTTTGGCCATCTTCCCGGACCGGACCATCCACGACTGATATCGTCAACAACAACTCACGAGCGTTTCCGGTTTATCGAGCATTAGCTTGCCCTCCCCACTGGTGGTGTGAGTGACCCACACTCCAGCTGGAGAGCAGTTATAGCGCGATATTCCCGGCGTGGTTTGAGCTCTTTTCCTTCTACTACTATTTTCCCTTTTTCACTCTGGCCTAGGGACCTGCACCCTCAAAAAGTGTATTCGTCCTGCGGTCCCCCCTGTAACTGTTCACCTCCCTCCCAGGAGATTGTGAACACGAAAGGGGGTTGGAGCAAAACCCATCCTAGGAAAACCGTGACCGTGCGGGTCCACCTGGAAAGAGGGTAGCAATCCTTATCCTTCCCAAATAGGACACACTTAGCTCACGTCTATAAGTGAGCAGTCACATACACTAGGAAGTAGGCTTCCCCAACGGGGCTCCGGGAGAGAAGCTCAGGAACCACTCTACGACCACCAGCCAGTGGGGAGTGCTGAAATTCCTCTGCTACTTACTCAACCGGAATAGGTAGGTTTTAATAAAAAAAAAATAAAATAAATAAAACAACCACCGGTTATGGAGCGCGTACGCCCTCCTAACCGCGACCCCCGCCTGATCCGCCAACCTGACGACCCGAACCACGACAGGCTCCGCACAGAGAAAGCGGACCAGTTACGCGCCTTCAATGAAGCCCTGAAAAGCAGGAACACTGCCACCACCTCCAACAACTCCACCACCACTGCTACCGCCACTGAGGACGACAACTGGACGAAGGTAGAAAACAAAAAACGCCGACGTGCTTTTTCGGGAAACGAATGCCGTCAGGCAGCCCAAAAGGCACCCATCACCACCACCAGCTCACCTCCAACGACACTGCCAAAATTCCGGATCACGAAAACGGACACAAAAACGACATATGCCGCCATCACAGAGATAGAAAAGCAAAATCCACTGGCCAAGTTCTCAGTGCGGCCCAACCTAAAGGGGGAGATGATTATTCACCCCAAAGACAAGGACTCCGCCACCACCCTCGACACTTACCTGCAAAACACCACCACCATTCCATCAACAAAGCTAGACCCCGCCCAGAAACGGATGAAGTCGGTAGTCCTCCGGTACCCAAAGGAACTACCCCTCGAACCCCTGGAGAACCACCCGAAGATCTTAAAAGCCAAGAGATGCTCTCCCCTGTCCGACAAGACGGCCACCACAAAACAAGTGCTCATAACGCACTACGGTTCACCCCCCAGCACCATAGACCTCAAAACCTGGGGGATCTACGAAATGAGGCCCTTCGTCCCAGAGCCCCTGCGGTGCTTCAGATGCCAGAAATACGGGCACCATCAGACAAGGTGCACGTACAAGGAAATCTGCGCAGTCTGCGCACAGAAGCACGGCACACACTCCTGCCTCACCAAGCTGAAAAATTGAGAAAAAATTGCCCCCAAGTGTGCCAACTGCGGGGGCAAACACCACGCCTGGAACCCTGGATGCTCCGAGAGGACAAGGAGGGTCCAGGCAAACCGGCCAGCTGCAAGACCGGCCCCCACCGCCTGCACACCAGCCCCACCAGGTACCTTCGTGTGGGGAACCCAAAGGCCAAGACAACAAAGCCAACCTCCTCAGCCGGTCAACACCCAAAGTGCAGCCGAGTTTCCTGGCCTCACTACGGCCACACCTCAGCCACCCAAGCAGCAGACAACGACAACCACGAAAAAGACAAAAGAAGCACACACCAAAGCACCAGAAGGAATAATACACGTATCAGACCTAGCCAAGGTACTGACAACCTTCGCGGAGGGCCTAGCCGGACTACTGGGCCACAAGATCCAACCCACACAGCTCCAAATACTCATGGGGAGCGTCCTCGGGCAAGTCGCCACAGCTACAGCCACCTCAGTGGAGGAAGCCACGCCGGTCCTCACACGAGTGACAGCCGAGGTACACTCTACACCGAAGAAGGCCACCAGAGAACCCAAGATACCGACAGCTCCCAGAAAGAAATTGGTCGTTTCAACTCCCCTGAACCGAACCACGGCCCAGAAGGCAAAAACCACAGAACACGAAGATATGAACCTGATCCAGTTGGAATCGAACTTGGACATCTCCATCAAGGACCACCAGAAGTCCCCGATGAAACAGTGGTGGAAAACATCAGCACCCTGAACATCCTAACATGGAATGCTCAGGGCATCAAAAACAAGAAACACCTCCTACAAGAAGCAGCAGCCAAGGACAAGCTTGACATCATACTCCTACAAGAAACACTTCTACAAGAACACCACTGTTTCAAATTCAGCGGTTACAAGACTTACAGGAGGCATTTCACGCAGGCGTCAACAAGAGGATGTATGATCTTGGTCAAGTCAAGCATACCCTCCGCCGATGTCACGCAGCAATTTCCATGTGGGGAAAACATCGAGACACAAGCCGTCAAAGTAACCCTCCAAGAACGGGAATTAACTGTTCACAACATCTACAAGAACCCAAGGGGCTCACTGGAGGTTACTCAATTATTTGCTTCGGCCGCCGACCACGCCACACTCATAGGAGGGGATTTCAACGCACATCATCCCTTCCTAAGCTCGGCAAGCCCCACAAATGAAGACGGCCTACACCTATACACCACCTTTCAAGATACACCTGAGATCTGCCTCCTGAACACCGGAGAGCCCACCCACACTAGGGGAGGAAGGCTAGATCTAACCTTCGTCTCCAGTGCACTACAGCCTTCGGCCTCCTGGCAGATACACCCCACGCTGACCAGCGACCACTTCGCCACCCTAACAACGCTGAAGGTGAACAAACTCCCCACTCCACCCCCCTCGAGATGGAGATACAATACCCAAAAGGCAGATTGGGGACTCTTTAAGAAACACCTGGCTAAGTGGCGCGAAAAATCACAGCCGGCCGGCGCAGCACCCGCGGATGAGACAACCCTCCACCACCAATTGGTCGAGGCGTTTCACCAAGCGGCAGAAGAGGCTATCCCAAAAACAAAACCCACATCAAGACAGTACAATGATTACTGGTACTACTGTCCCAGGGTGAAAGAACTCAACCACAGAGTGAACATGGCCTGAAGAAACTACAGGAGACATCCCACGGAAACAAACAGACATCTCCTGCAAGTCATAGTTAAGGATACCAGGGAAGAGAAGGAAGAAATAAGAAACGTAAGCTGGCTCAAGTGGTGCTCCGAACTGAACGAGCACACCTCCCTTGGCAAGATGTGGGCCCAGATCCGAAGGGCATCTGGGAAGGCAACACCACCACCACCAACCCATCCCAACCCAGAAGAGGAAGCTGAGAGACTTGCAAAACTGTTCTCTGACCGAGCAGCAACGAAAAACCTCCCGAGGCAGGCGGAGGAGACACAACGGCGTCTGCGACAGGTCAGACTCCAGATGATCGAAGAGGCCTGCAACAGTGAAGATGACACCGACAGACCTTTCAACCAGCAAGAACTCCAGAAGTTGCTAAAACGAAGCAAGGACACAGCACCAGGAGCTGACAGGATAACCTACTCCATGCTTTCCCATGCCGGTACAGCTGGACACGAGGCTCTGCTACAAGTCATCAATGCTTCGTGGACAGCACAAAGACTCCCACCGGAATGGAAGAAGGCAGATATACAGCCCATTCCGAAGCCCAGAGAACCAGACAAACCGAGGCCCATCTCCCTTCTCAGCTGCATAGCGAAGACGGGAGAAAGAATGGCTCTCAACCGACTCGAGTGGAAAGTAGGCAGCCCACACCCTCACATCTTTGCTTACACCGAGAACACCGGCACAGGCAACAACATCGCCGAGATACTCAGCACAGTGGACTACAAACCAGCTCTGGTGGTCTTCCTCGACCTGGAGAAGGCCTTCGAACTAGCAAATCCACTGGCCATTACAACGACGCTCGCTGAAAAAGGAGTCAAAGGAAGGTTGCTGGGGGGGATCCAGAACTACCTCACACAGAGAGAAGCAAGAGTACGCTTTCAGGGAGCAACCTCAAGCTACAGGGTCCATGAAAACGGAACCCCACAAGGAGGCATCCTCAGTCCAATGCTGTTCAATGTCCTGATGGAAAATCTAGTCAAACGTCCTTTCAGACAAACAGCCAAACTCCTATGCTATGCAGACGACTTACAGCTTATAGTAAGAGGATCGAACAGACTAGCCAACACGCAACACGCACTCCAACTTATAGAAGAGGAGCGCAACAGACTTGGACTCAAGATAAATCCAGCCAAGTCGAAAGCGATGGCCATCTGCACAGACACACCAGACAAGATGCTCTCCATACAAAACACGCCGGTAGTCTGGACCAACACCCACCAGTGTCTTGGAATCTGGTTTGACCAGAAACTCACCTTCAAGCCGCAACTCGAGTATCTCAGGCACAGGACGAAGAGCAGACACAATATAATGAGGTCGCTCACCAGCACAACCGCAGGAGCAAACCTTCATGTGCTCAAAGCCTACTACACGGCCGCCATCAGATCGCTGGTAGATTACAGTGTTCCAGCACTCATTGGACTGAGAGAAGACCAAATAGCCAAGCTAGAAGTAATCCAAAATAATGCTCTCAGGACCATGCTCGGAGCACCCATGTGGACCAGAATTTGCAATTTGCAAATGGAAACCGAACTACCACCCCTGGCAGTACGAGTCAAGCAGGTGACAGCCGGTCTCCTCGCCAAAATCTGTAGATCAGATAAGCCCACAGTTGCCAAAATTCGAATCAGTGCCTCCCTCCACCTCGACCACAGAGTGCGAGGGGACACCTGGTCGCACGAGGCAAGCCAGGTCATCCGACACCTGCAAGCAGAAACACTTGTCAAGAACAACCAAGACACACGAGACAATGGTTACGTTGTTCCTCCACCATGGAGCCCTCCACCAGCCACATTCAAAATTACCGACCTAGGCGATAGTAAAGCCAACCTCCAGAAGGAGGACCTCAAAAAAATAACTCTTGAAGCCATAGCCACCGAGACACCGGCTGATGCACCATCATACATCACAGACGGCTCGGTGGACCCAAAACATCATAGATCCGGAGCGGCCTTCTACACCCAAGGTCAGACCCTCCGATGGAGACTTTCCAATGACTGCTCCACCCTACAAACAGAGCTGGTAGCAATCTCAAAGGTCCTACAACACGCTGCAACACAACACAACAAGTCCATGCAGGCGCTGCAACACAGTCAACCAAGAGACAACGTCCACATCATTACCTCGATCCTCGCACAGCTACAGGAATTCCAAAGCCAAAACCGCCCAGTCGTCTTACACTGGATTCCCAGTCATGTAGGGATCGGAGGAAACGACGTGGCAGACGAAGCAGCCAAGGCAGCTACACGTTCTAGTAGCATACACATCCAAGTTCCAGCAAGCGTGCAACAGATCAAGAATCACCTCAGAAAGACTAGCAAGCTCCACATCAAAAAGAGCTTCCTTCACGCATTCAACGCTGGTTCCCAATCAGCCAAATGGTACCTGGCGGCTACAAAAGGGGAACCACCTTTCGCTGACAAGAAAACTCCAAGACAAACCTAAGTCAGCCTTCATCGACTACGACTAGGGTACAAGTGCTCCTGGCAGATGATCGGAAATGACGTCATGGAATGCACCTACTGTCAGGAGCCAGCAGCCAACCCACTTGAACACTATCTCCTCGACTGCGAAGTCACACAAAGCCTCCGAAACAGAACTCAAATCTCCCAAGAAACACACACAACACCAGCGGCCACTCTAACCCGAAAAGCCCAAACAGACCACATTCACCACCTACTCCGGGTCATCACACGATACCCACCACCCAGATAGCTTAGAAAGTATCCTCTCCCAGCAAGTGCGGACCCCAGTTCGGGGGGCGCGCCACTCCGAAACTGACCACGTCCAAGAGTGGGGGTTGGTGGTAAGCGTCCACTGATCAGGGGTCCGCTCACACTTGCAACCTGCAGCATCCTTCCAATCTGCAGGTGGGACCACCTCCAATCCCAATCCGGTCTGGCTGCTCCTGGAGCTCCAGCCGGAACCACCAAACGGGCCGCCTATAGGCAAAGGCCCGTGTCGGACTACGGTCCGACAATCTCAACAACAACAACAACTGAGGAGTTCGTTGAAAAATCAACGCTATGGATAGAAATTCTAGTGTGACCGCAGCTTTAGAGTTCCAAGAGATGGACCGAGTGATGGATGCTGGGTTCAAAATCAGTCTAAGTCTAATCACAAAGGCAACCCAACCAATCGCCAAAACTTTCTTGTGTTTTACTAATATGAATTAAAGACAGATGTGAGTGTATGATATCTCAGCTCAGGGCAAAATGCAGACATGAAGAATTAATTCCTTCCCTAAGGGTTTACAAGTAGGATACATATTAACCTACCTACTTTTAAGGAGGAATAGTTTGGTATCAGTGCAGGGGTACATAGAGTCCTCAGACGAGTGTATTAGAACTATTAATAAAAAATAGTGATTGCCAATGTATGACTTTTACAGGCCAGTGCGTTTAACTTACATAGTCTATAGTGCTACAGAGCAGGGGTACTCAATTGACGGACAGCGGTTAGCTTTGGTGCAGATCCCAGCATATACTGTATATATATATATATATATATATATATATATATATATATATATATATATATATATATATATATATATATATATATATATATATATATATATATATATATATATATATATATAT
>NW_024747773.1:0-36291 GCF_018991925.1 Homarus americanus | reverse complement strand
GCTACAAGCCTCCAGAAAAGGCTTCAACACCAAGTGAATGGAAGATCCAGAGGTAGCACATGCTTTTAGAGAGAAGCTCAACGATGGGCTGATAAACATTCCAATAGCATACAACCAAAATCCCAGTGTCGAACTTGTCTCAATACAAAAATCTGAAACGAGACCCTCGGCCAAATCAAAAGAAAATACCGGGATTGGTTTGATGAAAACGACCCGGATATCACAGTACTCGTCAACACTAAACGTGCTGCTCTCACTAACTGGAAAAACAACCGTAAGTTTCGGACCAAAGCGAATGATGGAAAAATATATTTTGTGAAATGAAAAAAAAAATGCTTATCAACGCAATTCCGCTAACACAATATATGGCCGAACTACTCATGGCGAGGCCCCCTTTAGTTGTTAATTTGCTTGTTATTAATCATGACTCACACACACACACACACACACACGTCAATAACATCACTTCTCACATCGGTAAACATTAATGATTTTCGATAAAACTCCTGAATACAAAATTTCCCATTTGTCTATGTCTTTCAGTCTGTCTGTGTGATGGCTTTCTATCTCAATTTCTTCCTTTTCTTTTCCTCCTCTTTCTCTTTCTTTCCTTTCATTGCAAACTCTTTCTCTCCCGCTTTCTTCCTCTCCTTCTTTCCCTCATTCCTCCTTCATTTTGCTTTTTTCTCTTTCTCCTTCTCCTTTGTTCTTCCACCCAATTCCTCTCCTTCTTCTTCTCCTTTTCCCTATTTATCTTTCTCTTACTATTTCTTTCGCTCTTCCCCTTTCATCCGCTCTCCCTCAAACTTCCACCACACGTCTTACCTCTCTCTCTCTCTCTCTCTCTCTCTCTCTCCCAGGCTTCGTTAGCAACAGATATATTGCAAAACATCTCGCCCACCTGAAATGTACACGATCACTCTCACGGTAATGTTTTGTTCCCAAGTAATGTGTGTTGTGAACCAGTCTAGGTTAATATATGTTGTGAACCAGATGACGCTGTGCTTCCATTATTTTAGACTTTTCTCTTGTCTAATTAATTGTCTGGCGGTGAGTGTGGGAGAGAGAGAGAGTTGGGCATGATTCTTGAGGGTGTCTGTTTGTTCCAGCCATAGCTCCAAAATGAAAACAATAAAAGACCTGAAAATTTACACACACTTATTACATACGTCCCCTGGATGGTGCGGGGAAGAACCAAAACTCTTCGTCAACTGAGATATCACCACAGCGCGATTTCCGAAGGTTGTTACCCATATCAGGGCGGGCAAACTGTGACAGTCAAGTTTATACAGTATATACCTAACCGAAGGAGGGAAGCTAGATAATTTTGTTAGTGTGTATATATGTGCAGAGTGAGAGAGAAATACACAATCATTACACGAGGAAAAGACAAAACCTCATTTAACACCTATGTACCATTTCTCTTCACAGCTGTATGAACCCCATCGTGTACGGGTTCATGTCCAAGAACTTTAGGAAGGGGTTCAAACGGGCTCTATGTTCAATCACAGGCAGGGAGGACCAACACCCATCTCTCTCACAGTCTCACACCCTTAGACCTATCTCTAACAGGTGAGTTGGCTCTAAAGGTTTCTCTCTCTTTCTATCTCTCTCTCTGTTGTCTGTTTTTATCTCTGCCTCTCTCTCTCTCTCTCTGTTACTCGCTTTCTTTCCCAGTTCTCTCATTCTGTTTTGGTGTGTGGAAGGGATCTCTCTCTCTCTCTCTCTCTCTCTCTCTTTATTTTTCTCTGTCTTTCTGTCCTTGTCTGTCTGTCTGTCTATCTGTCTGTCTGTCTGTCTCTTGGGTCTCTACTATCAGGTTAGGACACCATTTATTTGTCTTGTCTCTGTCTCTCTGTCTCTTATTCACTTTCTTTGATGTTACTGTCTCATTCCTCTCTCTCTCTCTCTCTCTCTCTCTCTCTCTTCTTCCTCCTTTACCAAACATAAATAGAATATAAATGACAACAATGAAAGAATTAAATGAAAGGAAATGAATAAAATAGGTGGATATGAAATGTACTTACCTCCCCCAGTTCTTACCTCCCCTTTTACTTACCTCTCCCAGTACTTACCTTCCCTAGGACCTACCTCTCCCAGTACTTACCTTCCCTAGTACTTACCTCGCCCAGTACTTACCTTCCCTAGTACTGACTTTCCCTGGTACAGTACTTACCTCTCCCAGCACTTACCTTCCCTAGTTTTTGCATTCCCTAGTACTTACCTACTTCAGTTGTTACCTTCCCTAGTACTTTCCTCCCAAGTACTTACCTCTCCCAGCACTTACCTTCCCTAGTACTTACCTACTTCAGTACTTACCTTTCCTAGTACTTTCCTCTCACAGTACTTACCTTCCCTAATACTTACCACTCCTAATACTTACCTTCCATAGCACTTGCAAAACCTAGTACTTCCCTGCTTCAGTACTTACCTTCCCTAGTACTTACCTCTCACAGTACTTACCTTCCCTAGTACTTACTTTCCCTGGTACTTACCTCTCCCAGTACTAACTTTCCCTAGTACTTACCTTCCCTAATACTTACCACTCTTAATACTTACCTTCCCTGGTGTTTACTTTCCCTTGTACTTACCTCCCATATTACTTGCCCCTAGTTCTTGCTTCCCCCAGTACTTACCTCCCCCAGAAATTACCTCCCCCAGTACTTACCTCCCCAGTACTTACCTTCCTTAGTACTTACCTCCCCCAGTACTTACCACCTCCAGTGCACACCACCCCTAGTACTTACCACCCCTACTACTTACCACCCCTAGTACTTACCACCCCTAGTACTTACCACCCTCAGTACATACCACCCCTAGTACTTACCACACCCAGCACATACCACCCCTAGTACTTACCACACCCAGCACATACCACCCCTAGTACTCACCACCCCTATTACTTACCACCCATAGTACCCACTTAGTTATCTTTATTACAGGACTGTCCAATGGAATGGGTCCAATAATGGCACTAAAACAGCAGCCCGTTTGAGGTGAGAGTTATCTTGGCTCAACCTTCCTCAGTTATTTTTTGCCTCTTATTGATATCATGGCAGGAGTTGTTATTGTTGACACGGGTGATGTGAGTTCTCTTTCTTCCTTTCTTTTGTTGTTGTCGTTGCTCTTCTTTTTACCCTGTTATTATTATTATTATTATTCTTATTATTATTATTATTATTATTATTATTATTATTATTATTATTATTATTATTATTATTATTATTATAATTATTATTATTATTATTATTATGTAAGGTAGTTTAATACATTTTTTAAACACTCAAAAGATGGTCTGGAACAGCTTGTGAATTATCGTTAAAATCTTTTCTTTTTGCAGGGTTGAGTACGGTAGGCGGGGTCAGGCGTCTACAGAGGACAGCTACAGGGTGAACGATGAAGCCTGCCATATGTAAAGTCCTGTAAGTGACTTTCCCTGACTCTATGGCTGTCATTTGGGTCTTTGGGTGACTATAACTAACTCTATGGAGATCACCTGAAGCCTTGAATGACTCTACAAGACTCTACGTGTATCACTTGGATTCTTGAATAACTCTATGTGACTCTACTCACTCAGCCTGGACGAGAAAAGTCTCAATTAACTCTACGTAACTCTGCATTTCACTCTTAAATGATTTGAACTACTAGACCTCCCATAAGTGACTATCCGTGTCTAAAGGGAATGTCTACACTCTACAGAATCTGTTATATGTAAAGTCCTCAAAATGACTCTAGAAAACTCTGCCAATTTAAGGGTGTCTTTCCATGATTCTGTAAAGTCATGATAAATCCCTTAAATCGATGTTTGTAAAATGTAAAGTCGTCGTTAGTGACTCTACTTAACTGAAAAGTCACTTAAATGTAAAAGTTAGATGTTGAAGACTACCACGTGTGAAGTCCAGTAGTGACTCTACGTGACTCTGTGTCAGGTGTCTTAGAAGCCTGATAAAGTGAGCTAAGGCATGTAGAGTTCTGAATGACTTTACGTGAATCAAAGTCCAATACATTTGCGCCCGTGTCATAAGTAACCTATAGAACAGGTAATTAAATGTTCTATCTGTTATAATAGAACACAGGATAACTGAACAAATAAAGTGCTATTCGGGTTGTTTAGTCTTAGTGATGACTATTTTGTTAATTGTGCTATAAATGTAGAACAATTGTTTACTTATTTCCTCTAGAACAGAAGATCACATTTTAAACAGAACAAATAAAGTGTAGTTTACTATGTTAAATTTTAGTGAAGAACTTTTTTGTGGTGTATGTATGTGTGTGTGTGTGTGTGTTCTCTCACGAGGAAACAACTACTGTTCATCTTGTTTAGTGTCAGTAAATTGCAATGTTCAATGGTGTGTCTGAATGGAAATAATTTTTAAAGAACATGTTCATTTCCTGGAATTTTTTTTTTATATCTTTCAGGGTCAATAATTGTATTCACGTTATTCAAATCCGTTGTGAACAAAAAAATACATGTGATGTTCTATTCCTAGCTAGAGTTAATGTTGTACTTACTATATGTTCAATTCCGGCAGTGAACACTTTAGTGGAGTATTTTGAAATAGTAACTGGCATTCACCTTGTTCATCCACCCCAGTTATGATCACTTTAATGATATAACATTTAATTGTTATTTTGGAGAAATCAGAAGTAACTGGTCTTTAACATGTTCATTCCCGGCGCTGAGGACCTTAGTGAATAGCCTCTGCTTTTAAAATGGTTCAACCCCAGTGACGAACACCCTCTACACGTCATCAATTGTTATTTTTTATTTTTTTTATTTTTTTTAGTAATATTCAAGCTATTAAATCCAGTCGGTGGTGAGGACTGGTGAACAACAATAGCTGCACGTTATATGTTCAACCCTCAATGATGAACATTTATAACGTATAGGTTCTTATAAGGGGGGTAGAGGCTGGGGTATTGGGTATTCAATTTGTACCTTCAGGCGGTGAATAGTTAGGGTAATAATAATAATAATAATAATAATTAACGGTTTATTGAAAGAGCTTGGCAGCCAGAAGGCTGAAAATATACAGTTACATATCTGGGGAATGGGTTTCGAATTACAAATAATATACAAATAACATAAGTGATATAAATAAGATATATAATAACTAGATGGGGAAAAGCTCAAACTACAGGGCATTTCAACATAGTGACAGTGCAAGAAGTAGTATTTACTGGGAGTGAATACACTGGTTTATTACAAGTTATTGATAATTTTTACAATGGTTGGGACTGGGCTGTTCTTATAGCGATCAGTTCGTGCACGTATGGGCTGGATGCGGTTGTGGTGTCGAACAGCAATTCTCGGGCTAAGGGATCTCAGGTGGTAGTAGGAGCCGGTGTCGAGGATGGTGTAGAAGCTTCTTACTAAATTTGCAGATGAGGTCGTGGATGGTCAGTGAGAGTCGAAAGGGTCAGTGTGTTGAAGCTTGATATGTGGAGTAGGAAGGGAGAGAATAATCTTGCATGCCCTCTTTTGCACTTTTTCTAGGTGTTTACGTTGTGTGGCATTTAGGGAGGAAGACCAGGTGGGGGAGGCATAGGTGAGCTTGGGAAGTATGAATGTTGAGTAAACACTGAGGAGCTCGGGGGCAGGAACTCCGAGGGACTTGAGTCGGCGGAGGAGGTGGAGAAGGAAACTGGAGGACTTGACAACTTCACTGACGTGTGGTTTCCAATTTAGTTTGTTGTCTATGATGACGCCGAGGAGCTTCGCGGAATCTACAACCTGGAGTGTGTTCGGACCTAAATTAATGGAAGGGGGTGGGACAATGTCGGAGGAGAGGTTGATGTGCATAACCATGGTCTGGGTATGGTTGATGGTGACGTGGTTGTTGGTGGCCCAGTTTTGGAGACTGTTCAATAAATCCTGAAGGGCGGTATAGTCGGGAGCAGAATTGTTGACGCTGATCCCAATGGTGGAGTCGTCGACATATTTCCAGCAAGCTGGGGTTTCTCTTAGGGCATCATTGATAAGCATAAGGAAGCAGAGTGGTCCCATCTTGGAGCCTTGAGGGACGCCACAGGTGAGTGACTGAAAGGTGGAGACAGCCCCTCGGAAGCGTACAGCTTGGCGCCGGTCACTGAGGAAGTCTGTAAGCCATGGTATAAGACTTCTCCGAAGCCCGAGGTCAATAGCTTTGATGATGATTATATTGTGGTCGACTAGGTCGAATGCTTTCGTGAAATCAATGACGGCGACGGCTACAGACGTTTTTCGTTTCTCGTGATGGCGGTATATGTAATCGAGAAAGCTGACAAGACAGTGAGTGGTGGAGGAAATTTTCATATTGCCAAATTGCTGAGGGTCTACGATTCCTGCAATATCAGCATAAGCCCAGTCGAACACAAACTTTCACAGATTAGGCTGAGTATTGGGGTGATTGCAATAGGTCGTAGCTGATTTAAGGATTGTGGGCTGGTTGTGTGTGCGTGTGTGTGTGTGTGTGTGTGTGTGTGTGTGTGTGTGTGTGTGTGTTTGTGTGTTTTATGAGGGGGTTTATCCCTCTATTAGCGCTGAACTTGTGCATATTAGGAAATTTTTGTATGTATGTATGTATGTATGCATGTATGTATGTATGTATGTATGTATGTATGTATGTATGAATGTGTGTATGTATGTATTCCTCAAGAAATGAAGTAAAGGAAGGAAATAAATTATCCATTACTGGATCTGTCTGAGAGACTTAAAGAGAAGACAAGTTTGACGTTTTGTTTTGAATGTCTATGGGGAGAGAGAGAGAGAGAGAGAGAGAGAGAGAGAGAGAGAGAGAGAGAGAGAGATAAAACTTAAACTTGTACACTCTCATCAGAAGAACCTCGACCTTAATTTTACTCAGAGAAAAATGTCATGAATATATAATAATGAGGATCTCGTATTAACATATAACATAGCTGCTGGAGGTTGAGTGAGAGGGAGGGCGAATGTGTGAGAAGGCAGATGATTGGGTGGATAAAAGGCTAAGTGAGAGAGAGGTTGAGTGGGTATAAGAGAGGCTGAGTGTTATAGCGGGTGAGTGGGTGGATAAGAGGTTGAGTAAGAGGGCGGGTGAGTGGGTGAGTCAAAGAGAGGATGAGTGAATGAGTAAATGAGATGTGGTTGAACAATGCGAGTTGCCGAGAAGTTTGCCGAGTCTGACACCTTGATTATTATGGCAGATCACACGTGATATTGACCCAGCATCAACAAGTGGTGGGATAGGACATGATAAAGTGGATAATGACAATAGGAGAGAGAGAGAGAGAGAGAGAGAGAGAGAGAGAGAGAGAGAGAGAGAGAGAGAGAGAGAGAGAGAGCTAGTTACATAATACAAGGGTTTACATATGAATATTATAATAATATATCTGTCTCTCTCAAATTGAGCTAATAAAGGTAAATAATAAGAACGCCATTAACAAATTAATGAAAGAATAGAAAAATACAATAATACAAAAAAAAAGATGAAGACAAAAATTAAAAAATGCCCTCCAAAAATATGTCCCCCCAAAAGTATGCCCCCCAAAAGTATGCCCCTAAAAAACAGTTTTAGTTACTCATAAAAAAAACGTACGAAATAACACACATATGACAGCTACCCCCCCTTTCTACCCCCTTGACCAACCTTCGCTAGCTTTCTGCCATTAATAAAGCTTCTCTTTCGCTCTCAGTTGGTGACAGGAGAGGAAGGAAACTTACGGTGCTTTATGTGACAGCCTGCCAGCTCAAAGTTGTAGTGTTGACGCGGTAATACAGTGTAGTGATGAACGTGTGTGTGGAGGGGGTCACCGTGCTAATAGTTCCCCTCCCAAATCTTAACGGGCCTTAAATCCAGCCTACTCTAAATATTAGTATTTGATGTCAAGCCTATGTACTTCAATTCTAAAGCAGCATATACCTGCTCTTATGGTCTCGAGGAATCCTAACGACCACCAATCTCAATAATTAGTGTAGGGAAGGTTAAATTGGGGTTTTATAGGACTAAGGGCCTGGGGACTAATAGGAGAGGGACCTATTAGAAGTGGGGCCTAATTGGTCTTCTAGTCACTCTACGTAAACCTCGAACAGAGATAATAAAATAACTGCCTAGAATAATATATGTGTTTCTTCACTTAATACTTAGAATTTACGTAAGAAAAAAAATCTTCATCTCTCACTCAGCCTTCCATCATCCTTAGTCCCCTGATTCTGAGAGAGTCGTAAGTTTAATTTTCCTTGATGGGTGAGTGGAAGGGTGGAAAGAACGCAATGGAGGGAAGGGGGGAGATAGAGGGAGGGGAGAGACGGAGAGGAAGAGGAGGGAGAAGGAGGGGAATGGAAGGAGAAGGGGAGGAATAGAGGAAGGGAAAGGTAGAGGAAAAGAGGGAGAAAAAGAGGGAGGAGAGTACGATGGAAATTTTAACTTAAGATTTTTTTCGAGAATCTGGATCCTTGGGGTTAAACGTTGTGGACTTGATGTTGTATTTTAGTCAGACAGTCAGTCACTCAGTCAGTCAGTAGATTAGTCAATCAGTCAGACTGTCAAGTTTATAGGTCGGTTAATCAGTCAGTCAATCAATTATTAGGTCAGCCAATTAGTCAGACAGTCAAGTTAATAGGTCAATCAGTTAGTCTATTAGTCAATTATTAAATCAGTCAGTCAGTAGGTCAGTCAGTCAGTAAGTCAGTCAATACATAGGTCAGTCAGTCAGTCATTACACTAGTCAAGGTGGCCAGAATCAACATTGTACCGAATCAAGAGTGGCCAAGAATCAACAATGTACCGAATCAAGAGTGGCCAAGAATCAACAATGTACCGAATCAAGAGTGGCCAAGAATCAACATTTTATTGTAGTCAACATTCGTGTCAGTTCTGTAAAATAAAACCTAAGTGTGAGTAATATTTCTTGTGTTTTTCTTTCGTTTCTTGGGTAATAAATATTTTAAACACCAAAAAATAGAGGAAATAGATAAATAAATGAATAATTAAAGGATAACAGAATAACGTCCTAACACAGTAGTCGTGATAAGGAGGAAAATTATCAGACACAGAAAAAAATATATTGTATATATGAATTGAATATCCTCGTGTGTTTATCATATACTGATCTTATAGCCTGTATACATATAATGCAAATGGTGGGTATATTGGAAACTGAAAATATAATATCCAGTAACTGTGTTGAATTTTATAACATTTGTCTTTTATAGAACACTTACGTGTGTGCATGCATAGTTATTGAAGTTTAAAATTACAAATGAACTTTATGTATATTTATATATATATATATATATATATATATATATATATATATATATATATATATATATATATATATATATATATATATATATATATATATATATATATATATATATATATATATATATAGATCAACAAGCTCCACAATACCTTCCTCCATCTGGGACGCTCCTGCACTACCCTCTTGATAAACTTAGTCTCGGAAACACATGCAAAGAGTTAAACAGTTATACAACGCACCAACACAGCTGCAAAAAATATATATGCCAATTCTGACGAGGAACATCGATGCAGCGGAATTTGCTTTCCTCTCCACGCGTTGGTAAGATCACTTCACTTGGAAATTGCTCGATACAACTGGAATTTTACGGTATCTATAACGAGTAGATATATTCTCAGGGATCCAGTTTCCGTATCCAAGGGAGAATGAGGCTTTTGATGTAATAAAAAAAAAGCAAGCCAACTCTAACAGTCAACAGCTCAAGGAATTCATTCTCATCACAAAATTATTCAGGAGGTAATTAGACTCTTACTTCGAAAATAAAAAGCCCCAGCATGGGTAGCCAATACCGTCTGGTGTTCTCCTACAAAAAAGGAATGATAATGATTTGGATTTGTAACGCCTACCTTATATCCGGATTGGCGATATTTTACGGTATAAATGAAGATTGTGGCATCATCTCTGACTCCACTCAGTGTCTGTTTTCATTTTCTCGTTAAGACAAAACATTAAAGATTGTGCACACCTTAACTTAGTACACTACAGGATGTACTACTACTACTACTACTACTATTTTTTTTTACGTGGCCTCCAGCCTCCCCAATTAGCCATACCTTCGCTGTCATTTTATTACCTTAAAATTAAATTTCCTAATACAAAAGTAGCTATCCTAGCTGTTTTGAGTTAGTTGAGCCGCTGGTCTATGCGGCATTCAGTGACTGTTGCCTCTTAGTCAATATCTGCGACAGTTGTCGGCCTTAGGGCCGAAGATCTCGTTCCCCTGAGGCAGAGCAATGCAGACCTAAGCAGAGAGAGGGACAGTCGACATCTCAACCAGGCTGTGACGTAACTTCTGGGCTGCTGCTTCCGTTCAGAAAACACATCCGCGAGTCTGGCATAGAAACCGCTTGCACTAGGTCCCATCCCACCAGAGGTTGTGAGCACCAGAGGAGAGAAACTGCCCTGATCAACATTGAGAATTCTCTCCCCATATGCCCTGATCTTGTCATTCTCGTTCACCCTGTGTGCAGCATCGAGAGTCAGGTTACGGTGCCATGCGGCAGGTTACGGTGACATGCGGCCATGGGATCGAAAATCCTTATGTTAAAGAAGGCTTGCTGTCCCCGCGTCCAGAATCCTCGAGCACTGACGTCCACACGGGCTTCGTTGGATGTGTTTGAAGTCCTGTGACGGAGGTTCTCACCGTCCAATGGAAGGCGGGGCGGTTCCACCATGACGTCGTGGCGTATTTCCTTCAGTAAATTTGCTCTGAGGTCCCTTACTTCATCGTGCCTCATGCATACGAAGCCCCCTTTCTTACACACCATGGCGTGGTCGATGTGGTAGGATAAGCCACATACGCCATGGGAGGGCAAATCTTCTACTGGCTTACCATACCTTTGAGTTCAGAGTCAGTTTCTGCTTAGACACGACCCAGCAGTCATACAAGATCTCCTCACCAATGGCATAATGGGAATAACCATGGAAAAACCATCCCAACCATCGAGTAATAAAACCATTTTAATCATAGGGTTCGACCAATACCAGACCCCGCCACTAACAGAAGCTCATCCCGAAATCAGAAGGACGAAGCGACTTGGGGGCAAGAACGCAGCCATCGTAGACTGGGATGGCTCGGGGGACCCACCCAAGACCTTTCGAGTCCGTGGTGCCTATCGGACTCTGAAGATGACTCTCTATCAGCCTCCTACCCGGAGGTGTTACAATTGTCAACACTGGGGCCATGTAGCCCGAATATGCCCCTTTACCAAGCCACGGTGTAGTCACTGCTCACGACAGCATACAACACACGCTTGCAGAAATACAGTTGCTTAAGGGGGAGCCATTCAACAGAGGTGTATTAACTGCAAAAAAATGGAGTTCCTGTGTGACACCCTGGCTGTCCGAGAGCACCCAGAGCCGCCACCCAGGTAGGTCTCAAGAAATCATACTGCTGCTCGGGTATTCCTTATTTCCAACCCCTGGCCCACCCTCCGCACCAAAGCTCCAGGATCATCACCAGCAGTCAACCCAAGATCCGCATGGGGCAAGACAGACGTACTGATACAACCGGTAGCTGCCAACACACCCCGCGGACTCACACAAAATGGATAAATCAGTGATTTGAAAAATGAATTTAAAGACTCAGAGCTCAATTTACAGCTCAAACTGATATGTTAAAGAGCCTCTGTGATACACTACATAAAACAATACCACCAACACAGAACAGCAGCTATAGAAAGATTACAATCAAACTGAAGACTTTCAAATGTCAGTTCCAGATGTGGAAACTCAAGACCCATTAGGAACTCGTGTCCACGCATAAGAAAACAGTGATACTGTTAACTATTTTACTGATGCCTCTGTGGACATGGTCAGTGAAGATGAACAAACACAAACAGAAAAGGGTGGTGATGTCGAGTGTAACCAAAGTGTGTTGTTGTCTGCCACTGAAATAGATCAAATGGTGAGCGCTACGTGCTCCAGGAATGTTTAAAAAAATAAATAAAATGAAAAATACTGCCCGCAGAAGGGACGAGCAGCATGGAAGAAAATACCAGTATCATACAGTGCCTTCAGCTTCTTTCCAAATATAGTAAATCTTGGCCAGTGTTAATACCTTACAAAGATATAGAGAGGTGAATGTAATGAGATGAAACATCTTATCCCTCAGAAAACGATGCCCTGACCTTGCCACGAAGTTTTGACTGAGGACATCGATATTGTGTGTCTACAGGAGTGTCTCACACCTAATGGTAAGCCCCCACCCAGTCTGCCCAATCATGTGTATTATGATCCTAGTTCTACTCACACATGTATGTTAAGATGTCACAACTGCATGTACCTCTTGTATCCAAAAAGACTACCAACTTTCAGTACCATGGGATCACTATCCACCTGGGCAACTCCACACTCAACGTGCTAAATGCCTATGCTCCCTCAGATCAGTTTCAATACACAGATCTCCCAGACTTTGTACTCATTGAGCCCACTGTCCTGATGGGTGACCTGAATACTAGACACAAGAAATTATAGGTAATAATGAACCAACACACATCTATGGCGGGGCTCTAGACAAGTGTATTGGCTTTAATCTATCATGCACAGCTCATAGCTCTGATGTTGTCACTGATCTTATGTCTGACCACAACCCAATCCAAGGTAGTATGCATGTAGCTAATGACACCCCCACTGGTGGTAAACTCAACAGACGTAGACTCACAGTCAAGCAAGAACATGAAAACCAGCTCATAGACTTCATCCATGACTGGTGCAAGGATTACAGGCCTGACAACTACCAAAGTCTCCATGATGATCTGATAGATAGGACTTATACATACTTCACCAACAATGCCTCCACCAAAAAAAAAGAAGAATAAAACGTGGTCAGCATCATGGGGACAGGCAACAGCAGTGCTGTGATGACTCTAAACTGAAAAACAAAACTCAGGGCTAGAGTCAGGAGGGTGGGGAAGAATTACAAACCAATTAGAACACCTCAAATGTTACAATTGTATCAAGCTTCCCTTGCTGTCGCCATGGAACGTGTAAACGAACTCAGACAAAATGCATGGGAGACATATGTCAACAGCCTGAACCAACACATATCCCTCAGCAAAGCCTGGAAAGATATAAACACAATCAGAGGCAAAAACAGTAGACACGTCTCCCATCCAAACCCTCTGCAAAAATCGAATGAGCTAATAATAAAGTGGGTTCATGTCTCTAGCTATGACATGTTACCAACTAGGACTCGAGGACTCCTTAATGCAAAGTCTGTAGAGAGAAGTAATCTCATTAACTTTATGTTGTGCAAACAACACGATGAGTGTGATGTTCCATATACTGAGAGGGAGCCTCTCAGCAGCCTCTGTAAAACCTTTGAGAGGATGGTTCTTGGCAGACTTTTATATAGAATCAGAGAACACATGTCTCCTAACATAAATGGCTTCAACAGTGGTAATGGTGTACATAATGGCATTACCACATTAGGGTGTGTCATACGGAGGCGAATTTTTTTTTTTGAGTTTGAAAAATCGGCCCATGGTATTAATGATGTAGTTCTATGTGCAGAATCATGTGATATCTTCAGATTTGAAAAGTTTTCATTTTTGCTAGGTAAATTTTAACTTGAAATCTTATGAAAATTCAGTATTCCCACCCTTTTACCAACACCACTAAATAGCTTATTTAAAGTAAAGTAAATGTATCAGGTTAATTTATTAGGATGAAAATGATCCAGAATAGTGAAACGAATGATCTTGACACATTTATTAAATTTAATATTCCTTTAGAAAACAAAATCATCAAATACAAAAACCGGTTTTACTACTACGACCCGGTGTTGCTGCACACCATAGAGAACATGTCTTTCTTGCTTCTGTTTCTACTCATCACCTCCCTGCTGACCACCTGAGCTCGGATGTAGCCTTCCCTCCTCTCCTGGCTGTACACGTGACTGCTGGCCTCGCTCACTTGCTGTACACAACGCTCTATACTCTGGGTGTGCGAGGGCCAGGCAGGGACATGCTTGGGGTTGTCCAGGAAAGCTCTGACTTGAACATTGGTGAGGCTGCAGGTAAGAGGGGGCTCACTGCCAGCCTGGATGTTATCCAGATCTATGAGATCAGTGAGGGTCTTGGCACCTAGATTGACTTGATCATACCATATCCAAGATCTTTTTGACTGCCACTCTTCTCTTCTCTCATCTCCATTGCAGAGCATTGTCTGCAGAACTGCTCGATGAGCATACCAGGAAGATCTCCTCACAGTCTGCTCTACAATCTGAACAACCTTCTTATTGACTCCTCAGGAGCTCAAGCTGGTAGAGAACATGCCTGGACCCTAGTAGCCCGTGACTTGACCTTGGTAAGGAACCACTGGCAAGTAGACACTACGATGAATTGACAATAAGTCTCAGGTTGTGAAGCTGGTTCCCTTTCAGTTTAAGTGATGAGCGACCCAAATTCTGCAGAACCGGAGAGCCGTTGTGAGCCACCTAGAATGTGAGACTCGACCTATCTGCAGGTAAGCAAGTCTATCAGGCATGACCCCAGTTTTGATGGCACTACAAATCATGTAACCATAGTACTGGTAAGCACTCAGGTCGTCAATCACAGTATGTGCAAGCTCAACGAGTGGAGGGCCAACTGTGTTTTTTTCAAAGCTCGGATTTATTTCTAACTCAGTGGCAGCGTCCAGCATCTTGCCAAGAGGACCAGACCATCTGTTATTTGAAAGAGTCTTGCCATCCAGCTCCTGGATCAGATGTCTGAGTGGCAACTCGTTGGTGTGGAGGTCACAAACAATCCAGACCAGCTTCCTCCCAATCTTCCGCTCTATCCACTGTATGACCCCCCCTTGCCACCTTGTGTTCGTGTTGGTGCTGTCCCCTCCAATGGCCTGCAGGGCCTGGTCTACGTTCCTCTCTCTGAGCCAGTTCACAATGTTATCTGCCACTATATCAGCTGGTTTCCTGATGTCATCTTTCTCTGGAGTGAAATGCCACAAATACTTCTCTCCTGGTTCACTGCAGCAGGAGTAGTGTTCCTCCTTCACCATGGCAGGGAACAACTTGTCAGAATCTCCAACTTTCATGAACACTTTAGTGTCATCCCTTCTCCCATCAAAGAACAAACAATTGATTCCATTTTCGCTTATCCCCTTATCAAACTCCTCTTCTAGGTTACTGACAAGTTTCTCCTGAGCTCTCTTTACTTTGTTATGATCTATCACCAGGTGAACATCATCAGGTGTTATCAAACCACCGTCAATCCAGGCAGCTGTTGCTATCTCTGCAGTTTCTCTTGAGACCAGTGTGGTGTCGCATGCTGGCCAGAGCTATGTCTCGATATCTTTTCCTATTTCGAATCCATGCCTGAAGGTTTGGGATCATTATTTTCTGGGTTAGGGACAAGTCACCATTCTCCTGGTCAGCACTTTGATCAGCTATGGGGAAGTCATTAAACTTCTGAATCCAGCTTGACTCCAATCATCGGCCTTTTTTACCCTCACCCTGGGCCTTCTCAACTCTCTCTTTCCTAGGCAACCTATCTCCTCTTCTGTCTCCTCTGTGGCAGCCTCCTGTCTCTTGACTCCGGAATATCTTGGCTAGGAAATCATGAGAGCCCCTATACTGCCAGTCTTCTCTCTGTGCTTTGACAAATGCCAGTCTGATCACAGGAATCTTCAGTTCACGCTTGCAAATACAGGAGATGTGGGCCTCGGATTTACAGTCACGATCGCATCCAAAGTCAGGACAGAGAACAATTGGGCACTTGCAAGTAATTACGTCAAATAACTGGTCCAGTTGCTTGGCAAAGCTGTCCTTAACTGCAAGTTTTCCTCTCCCAAGAGAGATATCTCTTGCCTTTTCCCAACTGGCTAGCAGTCTCTCACTAATCTTCTTTTGACTTGTTATGACTGGAGGCTTGAACTGAGCGTTAGCCAGAGTGTACTGTGCCAAGACAGCTTTGGTCATATCACTGGCAATGTCTTTATTTGTGTAAGTTCTTTGGTTCTTTTCACTGATTTGCCTGATTAAAACACCGTATCTCAAAGCATCTCTCAATGTAGGCAACTCCGACTTCAGGAGCTCTCTCCCAGACCCAAGATAGTGACTGAGATGGCTGGATTTTTGGTTCCTCGTCCTGACACAAGCAGCCATCGCAAATATTATCAACTTATAAATGCATCAGAATCTGAAACAGAAAAAATATTGTTAGTTGGGTTGTTAAAGAATGAAGTCAGAAAGCAATGTTCACTATTTAATTGTAATGCACTAATGCAGCTGTACGTTAGATTTTCGATAAATTTCACGCTAAAATTTACCTAGCAAAAGGTTGCAAAATATTGAAATTGAAATTATTTTCTGTTTATATATACTAAAATCTACCAAAAAAGTGATGGGCCATTAGTTTTAGCTGATCTTCCCTCCTATGACACACCCTAATGCACAGGCCAACCGGCCTATTGCAGACTCCTTATTTTCTTATGTTCTTATGTTATCAGTGCACATTTTTCATGTGTATTAACTAGTGTTGGTTGCGTTATTTTGGAAGTTTCCCTTATCTGTAGATCATACTAATGTAAACAAATCAAGCATCCGAGTGGATAAATCTAGAAATGGATATTACATCCGCATTCAATGAGCATCTGCAAGACATTCTTATCAGCGTCCACATCTAGAAGCTGCAGCCGTTTCGGATCTGTGGAACTTGGAATTTTTATAATAATTTTACATTATAAGTATTTATATAACAATAATTATCTTATCACGGGAGAGGGAAAGATGGTGGAGAGAGGGTACAGGGTGCTATGGGTGAGGGATCAACAGGATGAAAGTAAACAACTCTCTTCCTCTCTTCCTCTCTCACTATTCATAAGAAGGAGTTACAACATCCCACTTAGATGATTTCGATATAAAGGATTCCCAAACCTAATCTAACTCAACCCAAACATAAACACATATGTTTTAATCTAATCTAATCTAATCTACTCTAATCGAATCGAATAGAATCGAATCGAATCAAATCTAGCCTATACCGGTGGTCATGCTGGTCCGGGTTTGATACCCTACACTCATATGTGATTACTGTTTAATATTGATTTAAAAGTGTATATTACAGTTTTGCAGTTTATGATATTTTACAAAAAACGTTGTGCGGGGTGAGCTGAGATCTCGATTAAAAAAAGCTGTCTAGAACCCGAATGTGTGCGAACTGCCCCAACCCGAGTGTGTGCGAGCTGTCCCAACCCGAGTGTGGGCGGGCTGCCCCAACCCGAGTGTTGGCGGGCTGCCCCAACCCGAGTGTGTGCGAGCTGTCCCAACCCGAGTGTGTGCGAGCTGTCCCAACCCGAGTGTGGGCTGGCTGACCCAACCCGAGTGTGTGCGAGCTGTCCCAACCCGAGGTAAGGGCTGTCTCAACCTGAGTGTTGGCGGGCTGCCCCAACCCGGAAAAGTAGCTGTCCAACCCGAGTGTGGGCTGGCTGACCCAACCTGAGTGTGTGCGGTAGCCAACCCAACCTGGAGTGTGTGCGGGAGCTGTCCCAACCTGAGTGTGTGCTGGCTGACCCAACCTGAGTAAAAGCGAGCTGTCCCAACCCGGAGGTGGGCTGGCTGACCCAACCTGAGTGTAAAGTGAGGCTGTCCCAACCCGAGTGTGTGCGAGCTGTCCCAACCCGAGTGTGGGCTGGCTGACCCAACCCGAGTGGGTGCGAGCTGTCCCAACCCGAGTGTGGGCTGGCTGACCCAACCCGAGTGGGTGCGAGCTGTCCCAACCCGAGTGTGTGCGAGCTGTCCCAACCCGAGTGTGGGCAGACTGCCCCAAGCCCTTCGGCTCACAGTGAGTGGGAAGGAACTTGAGCTACAAAAGAGTAGTTAAGGTGATTTAGCATTTAGCCCATCGCGATTCAGTAGATAAGCATCCAGCCTGCCATTCATAGTGATCCGGGTTTAATACACGGCAGTCATAGGTGGCTATTATTTACATTGATAAGTTTGTATAATAGTTTCATATATATATATATATATATATATATATATATATATATATATATATATATATATATATATATATATATATATATATATATATATATATATATATATATATATATATGAAACTATTATACACTCCTATCAATGTAAATACATTCATTTAGAGTAACAGCACCACTATTTCCATCTTCATCCTGCTATGGTAATGAGGCTCATGGACAAGGTTAGTCTTAGTGATGGATCGGTGTATATACTCTAACTGAATGTATTTAGAGCTGCAGACTGGATAATGAAATACAGAGACCCATTTTAATTTATTTTGGCAACACACAGACAGACAAACAGACAAAATTACAAAGGTAAAGACAAAATTATTTTTTTTTTCGTGGAGACAATAAAACATAATACGATTAACACATTGTCTCATGAAACAGAATGGACATGAGAGCCATCGAAGCAAGTCTGTGTAGAACTAAGGCGGCATTAACGCCCTTCACAATGCAAAATTGGCTGTCTATTCTCACTTCTCTGGTAGGGTATGGTGCTTAGTGTTCCTCTAAACTACCTAACATAACGGTTACTGGTTCACAGACCCAATTCCTCAAAAATGTGTAAAGGAAGAAACACAACTCAGTGTATGTGTATTTGTCAACATTGCATTCTTCAAGCTCGTTTTATGCACCATCAGGATATCATGGGGGATTTGAATAAACTAAATATTTATTTCTAAACACTAAACCTTTATGACTGTTATTTGTCGAGTTCGTCCAGAAACAGGGTTGATGGTATTGTCTCCCTAGTGAAGCGTTCAAGCTAAAGACTTAATATACATGAAATGCTCAGGCGTGGAAATCACATTACTCCAGGTAATGCGGCCTTCAACACCACGGGAAGCTGGATAATGGCCTCTCAGGGATAAAGTGCTACATTTACATATCAATGGACTTTGGATGATTGTATTAACCCTATAACAATGATTCTAATGACGGGATGAACCGTGAATATGCCGATAGTAAAACGATCACATACAGGTACTGAATCGTATAGGCCTATGATTATGTTTATTCTCCCAAACAGATACACATAAACATACAAATGATACATACATAAGCTTTTACTAATATGCGGACAGACAGGCAGAGGTGGAAGGCAGAGGTGACTATGATCCTAACCATGGAGGTTACAACACGAGTGATGACCCGGCGGAGGTGTCTTGCCCACGTTCAGTGAGGTTCTGTAGACCTCACACTGTTGAGGAGTTGCCCATGTTACCTTTAAGTTATAACTTGCTGACACACGCTGTCTGTCTCTCTCTTTCGATTCTCGTTAACTTTCCTTTACTCTAAGATAAAACAAGAGAGACTTTTATAGTGAAATTGCCCAAGCCGTTAAAACGAATAAATCAGTGTGACTCAGATATTAAATGAAGTGATATTCCCGAAACACTATCACCCGTTAACCTCTCTCTCGCACCATCTCCTTCACTTAGTACGTGGTAAGGACTACCTTACCTCGGTATTGAAAACTCATTTAGTACAGTAACAATGTGTTGTATCCAAACACTCTCAGCAGGTGGATTAAACAAAGTGGAGGAATAACGATGAGGTTGGTGTTTTACTCTTGAGAATACATGACGCGGTTCTCATCACGATAGACACCGTGGTAATGGGCCCTGGCAAGAGGGAGCTAGAGGAGGAGGGGGTGATGTGTATGGTTAGTTATTGAGAAGTTTATGCATTAGCTATTGTTCTCCTTTATTGAATAAGTTAACATATTACTTCCTAGTTCTATTCATTAATAGTCACGGGAAATATTGAATTTTTCACATGCATTACAGCAGAACATTGACAAAACATAAGAACATAAGAAAATAAGGAGTCTGCAATAGGCCGGTTGGCCTGTGCATGGCAGCTCCTGTCGAGAGTTACTACCACTCTCTATCATCCATGAATCTATATGGCCTCCTTTTGAAACTTTCCAGAATTCCCGCACAAACTACAAAGTTGCCGAGCTTGTTCCACTCGTCCACCACCCTATTTGTGAACCAGTTTCTTCCTATCTCCCTCCTAAACCTAAACTTATCCAACTTGAATCCGTTGCTCCGAGTCCTATCCTGCTCGGATATTATAAGAACTTTATCTATATCCCCTTTATTGATTCCTTTCACCCACTTAAATACTTCTATCATATCTCCCCGCACTCTTCGTCTTTCTAGGGAATGCAAGTTAAGTTTCTTTAACCTATCCTGATATGGAAGGTTTCTAAGTCTCGGTGCGGCCTGACTAGCGCAAGATATAGTTGCAATAAGACCTCTGCACTCTTGTTACTTACACTTCTAGATATAAAACCCAATACTCTGTTTGCCTTATTTCGAACATTAACGCACTGTTTTCTAGGCCGTAGGTCCTGATGGTTACAAGTGTTCCCTGAAGAATGCAGTGATGGGTAGGGAAACACCGGGTAACACTGAAGTCCGTTTATTAAGGGATTGGAGAAATACAAGTGGTGACTAGCGTGTGCCATGCACGGCTCACACAGTCAGACGAGACTGCCTTGCCATATGGCAGCCTCGGGGCAATGTTGCCACATAACACGTGCAGTGTTGCCACGTAATTATATATATAAATGCTACTCGGCACAGTAGCTTATTTACAGGGTTGCCACTCGGCACAGTAGCTTAGATGCATAACCTACATCTCCCTCCCCCCTCATGCTCATAGTCTTTGTCTTAGCGGACTTCTTAGTCCTAAGTCGCTCCGAGCGTCGAGGTGCACTGTGGGGCGGATCCTCGTGAGGTGTAGGTGACTCGTCCTCGGTCAGGGGGCCAGCAGCAGGGGGTGGGACTGGCCGGAGGAAGCGGCGGTTCCTCCACCAGACACGGCCGCTCGGCATACTGACCTTGTAGTCCCGCGACCGGCCGACGCCCATCACTATGCCCACCTTGTCCCAATGTGTCGTCGTCGGGTCCTGGACGCGGACAAGGGCACCAATCTCCACTGGCTGAAGAGGGCGGGCACGGTCGTCATACCGAGCCTTGGCGTCCTGGGCACGTGTAGCGGCGCGGCGGTCGCAGCTCTCGGCTCTGGTCTGCCAGTCCTTCGCAAAGGCCTTGGTGTGTGCAGGAACGCAAGAGCGGAGAGGGTGACCATACAGGATCTGGGCAGGGGAGCGTCCTGTGTGGGTGGGAGTGGATGCGGGTTCTGGGCAACTCTGTGCGGCAGCGCCAGGCGCGTCGCTCGTTAACTCACGCACTCTGCTGGCGGTGTACCGAGCAGCTGGGATCTGCTCGGGAAAGTCTCTGGGCACCACGCCTAACTCCTTGCAGTGCTCCCACGACAACAAGGGTGTAGCGAGAGTAGGCTGCACGTCGATCCATCCATGACACGACCTGTCACCGTAGGTGATCTCTGCTTAAAAGAAGCCCACAGCGTCCGGCATCTGGGAACCGTCCGCATTGTAGTACTGCAGCTGCGGCGGTGGTCCCAGGCCGCGTTTGGTGAGGCCCAGTTTCTGGAGGTGCTTCAACCCAATCACCGTAGTATCAGCGCCGGTGTCCGGTATTACCTCGATGTGACCCGACACATCACCGTGTGTGACGGCGACGCGGATGGTGGGGGAAGGGGTAGCCCTGGGGCGTGTGGTCGATTCCACCCTCCTGATGTGACTCCACTGCTGCTTGGGACTGCGTGGGCCATCTGGAGGGGGCTGCGTGCGAACCACCCCGAGGGAAGTGCGATGATTTCCTCCTCGTCTCAGGCTTTTGGGCTTGGGTTGGCGGCAGCACTTGTCGTAGTGTCCATAGCGACCGCAGGCCTGACACTTGTGGCCTCGTGCAGGGCACCTGTCTGTGTTAGACCAGTGGCCCTTACGGTCACATCCACGACACAGTGCGTCGGTGGCCGGGCAAGTCTTGGGGCCATGCTGCTTTCCACAGCTGCCACAGGAAGCACTAGGCGGAGGCGTGGAAGAACGTGCGGCAGCTTTCACGTTGTTGGCCGCCTTCTTACCCTTCTTGTACTGTGAGATAGCTCTCACAGCAGGAGGGGCCCGTAAGGCAGAGGTGGCGGACTTGGTGGCTTCGTACGACCGACATTCAGTCACTACCACCTGGAGTGTGGAGGAAGCGTCCAGGGGGATGAGTCGCTGCACCAACTCTTCCTGCCTGACACTGGCAAGATCCCGTGCTTGATCCAGGCTTCCTCACATTCCCGGCTGTGCGCCTTGCAGACGTCGATCTCCTCTGACAAACTCTTCAAGCATACAAAAAAGTCGTCAAAGGATTCGTTCTCCGCCTGCTTGCAGCTGGTGAAGGCACGGCGACGCAAAGCCTCGTTATTCCGACCCTTAACATGCTCCTGTAAAAGGTCGAGCACATCCGTCACTGAAGAGGTAGAATCGGGAGGCACTTGCAACGTGTGCTCCAAAACTCTCTGGGTCTCCAGCGACAAATACATCCGCAGTTGGATGAGCTGTTTGTTTGGAGGCATGCTGTCAAGGTCCACCATCGTGGAGTAATCTGTCCAACGCCGCCTCCACTCACGAGAAAGCTGAAACATGACGTCTGGTGAGAGGGCGGGTGGGGGTTGAACAGATGCCTTGGGAGCTGTTTGTTTGGAGGCAAGAGTACCTGGAGGACGCTGGCGTGGTGGAGGAGGGAGGATATTAGCGCCTTGGTGCGCGAGTGAGGGAGGGTGGGTTAGCGCTAGGGTCGCCAATAGTGCATCAAAACGCGATTTTTCCTCCTCTCTTCGTGTCTCCTCCCTCTGAAGTTCCATCTCTCTACGTCGCTCGTCCCGGTCGTCCATCCACCTCAGAATTGTGGCAATGTCCGTTACTGGAGGTGGAGGATGAGAGTCTGCGCCCGGTAGAGGAGAAGGTGGTGGGGAGTCGTGTCTCCCATCTTGACGTTGTCCCTTCTTACCGCCCATCTTTGTGTGTGCGTGGACTGCACTGTTTAGTATATAAAGTGGCGCCTCAACAGCTCGAACCACATATATATGACATAAACAGCGCAGAAATAACGCAGAGTCCACTGTTCTGTCCGTGAGTGAGTGCGGGCATGTGTGTGTGTGTGTGTGTGTGTCTGAGACAGCAGATGCACTTCGTGGTGGCCTTAATGCCGGTGGCTAGAGACGCGGCGGGGGGGGAGACCGTCAGTGTCTCCCGGGATGTCACATTAGAAGGGTGTACGCCTGCGTGCTCCGTGGGTACCACAAAAAACAGGCCAATGCTCAACTCTCAGCTCTAGACACACACTAATACACTGACACTAACACTACCACCGTCACTAAAAAGCACTGTGATGGCCCAACACTGCACATCGCGGCGAAACACAGCGCAACACAACACAACACACTATAAGTCGACGCGCACATCACATCGCCGGCTAACTGTCCATCGTTCACGCACTTGTAAGTTCACAGATCCTAGTCACTGCGCCATGATGGTTACAAGTGTTCCCTGAAGAATGCAGTGATGGGTAGGGAAACACCGGGCAACACTGAAGTCCGTTTATTAAGGGATTGGAGAAATAGAAGTGGTGACTAGCGTGTGCCAAGCAAATCACACATTCAGACTGAGACTGCCTTGCCATATGGCAGCCTCGGGGCAATGTTGCCACATAACACGTGCAGTGTTGCCACGTAATTATATATATAAATGCTACTCGGCACAGTAGCTTAGATGCATAACCTACAGGTCCGAGCTTACAAGTACCCCTAGGTCTCTTTTACAAGTCGACTTCTCTAGGTTGATGTTGTTAAGGCTGTATACATTATCAGTATTTGTTCTTCCAATATTAAGTGCGCTGCACTTGCTGGTGTTGAATTTCATTTTCCATTTTTCAGTCCACCCCTGCAGTTTATTTAGATGCTCCTGTAATGCATTTGCATCCTGCCCTGAATTAATCTGCCGCCCTATTTTGGCGTCATCCACAAACTTGCTTATGTCACTGCTGATCCCAGTATCTAGATCGTTTACGTAGATTATGAACAAGAGTGGGCCTAGTACTGACCCCTGGGGAACCCCACTGGTTACACGGCCCCACTCAGATTTAACACCATCTACGCTGACCCTCTGCGTTCTATCGGTGAGCCATGATTTTATCCAATTTAAAACTTTCCCCTTGATACCATGAGCCTTAATTTTTCTCAGAAGCCTCTAATGCGGTACTCTGTCAATTGCTTTGCTAAAGTCTATGTAAATAACATCGTAATTTTCGTCATTATCTACTACCTCGAAGACTTTCCTAAAAAACGTCAGCAGATTTGTTAGACAAGATTTTCCCTTTGTAAACCCATGTTGCAAGTCGTAGATTAATTTGCTTTTCTCTAGATGCAATCGGATGCTATCTGCTATAATTGATTCAAGAAATTTCCCCACTACTGACGTCAAACTGATCGACCGGTAATTTGACACTGATGCTCTGTATCCCTTTTTGAATATGGGTACTACATTTGCCTGTTTCCACAAGTCTGGCACAACTCCGATGTCTAATGATTTTATAAATAAGTTTACGAGGGGTCCGCTAATCTGTTCCCTACACTCTTTCAAGACTCGAGGGAAAATTTCATCCGGCCCTGGGGATTTTGTTTTCTTTAGTTTATTTATCTTCTTAGGAACATCCTCTTTTCTGATAGTGATATTCTTCAATTTCTCTTCTTCCCTTCCCTTAAATATCAGTTCCACCTCTGGAATTTCATCGCAAATTTCTTCTGTGAAAACTGATAAGAAGTAGCTGTTCAATGCTTTGCTTATTTCTCACTGCCATTTATCACTTCTCTCCTCCCTGACTTTAAAGGCCCAACTTTGTCCTTAACCTTTGTCCTATATACCTGGAAAAATCCCTTGGGATTCGCCTTGGATTCTCTTGCTATTTTGATTTCATAGTCTCTCTTTGCTTTCCTTACATTATTCTTAACATTCCTAGATAGTTCATTATACCTATTTCTGAGCTGCTCCTCCCCTCCCTATAATTTCTTATATATTCCTTTCCTTATTCCTATGTCATGTTTAAGTTTTCTGGTCATCCACCTTGGCTCATTCTTATTTGACCTAATTTTTCTGTATGGTATATTTTGTTCTTGTGCTTTATGTAGTATACTAGTGAATATATTATAGTCATGATCAATTGTTGTGTCATCTATGACCTCACCCCTTCCTACTGGTGACTGACGTGACAGTTCCCAGGTGACCTCACCTAGGTACCTTCTTAACCCCTGATAATCCGCCAACTGAAAGTTTGACATTGGCGGTTTAACAAAAGCCTTCATTAGAAAAAGGTAAAGGAACATACAGTGAACATACAGATTAATGTTTACAGTGGAGGTCAAGTAGATCATGTGAGCTGAGGTGTTGAACAGCAGACACATAGTATACTAACTCCCTCACAGATGGCGTTACGAGGGGCATCACGTGGAGTAGTAGTTCCCTCACAGGTGGTGTTATGAGGGGCTTGACATGGTGTAGTAATTCCTTCTCAGATGGTATTATGAGGGGCCTGATGATGTAGCAATTCCCTCACAGGTGGTGTATGAGAGGCCTGATGATGTAGTAATTCCCTCAAAGATGGTGTTATGAAGGGCCTGATGTGGTGTAGTAATTCCGTCACAGATGGTATATGAGGGGCCTGAAGTGGTGTAATAATTCCCTCACAGATGGTGTTAAGAGGGGCATCACATGGCGTAGTAATTCCCTCATGGATGGTGTTGTGAGGGGCATCACGCGGTGTAGTAATTCCCTCACAGATGGTGTTATGAGGGGCCTGATGTGGTGTAGTAATTCCCTCACAGATGATGTATGAGGGGCCTTGATGTGGTGTAATAATTCCCTCACAGATGGTGTTATGAGGAACCTCACATGATGCTGTAGCAACTCATTCACTACGTGGTGTCGTAGCATCATGGGGACACCATGTGGTCTGTTGTCACAGGACCTCACTCACTCAAGTGAGTGAGGTGTGGTCCCAGGCCTCCCTATCGTGGAGTCTCAGGAGAATTATCACTGGGTACCTGGGACCTCACTGTGTGAAGGTTAGCTTGGGTAACACTCAACTGTAACTGCCGAGTTGTTTTTCACTGACTTAAGCACTGTTCACCACTATTCAACACTGGTTCCATTCCTTTTTCAAATGAAATAGTAACTTCTGGCGAGATCTTGTTGATATTCCGGTGGGGAGGAGGGGGTTCAGGGGAGGGAGTTGGTATGGGCCAACGTAACAGTTGACGTGGCTGCTGCTGAGCAGCGCCAGGTGCGTCTTGACCCAGGTTTGCGGTTTGATCAACGTATGACAAGGTCTATAAGACAAACATTTAGTGCAAACTATTAAAAATCACTTGAGTGGTGTCATGATTGCGGTTCGAGAAATGATAACACTAAAGTTTTTCGGACGTTAAAGATAACGATGACATCAGGCAGTTTCCAGGAGGCACAAAGTGTTCAAGAATAAGAAGTGAAAAAAAAATCCGTAAAAGGTCAGATTGATTTTCTCGACCTGGTAAATAAAGATGGCTTCATTAGTTATTCCCAGTATTTTTTTTTTGTTTTTAGCATCTTAAAACATTTATTAAAAAAGAACTTTAAAAATTTATGTTATATGCCGATCACAATTTACTAAGAGTGTGTCTCTTATAGATATTTTGGAGGATATGCCGTACATATTGTAATACATGTGCGTACAATGATGGCTTGATGAATTAGTATTATGATTCACGCCGTGGTTTACACTGGCACCTTATTTTAATGAGAGTATTGTGAGGAACAACGGATCTTGATTCTGAAGATCAAATACGAGCTCATAAAAAACAAAAAATCTGCATAGTCCAGCAAGTTACCATCAAGACCACTATAAAGGTTTCATGTAAAAAATAAATAAACAAAAGGGACCTTACAAAATGACAATGGATACCCCAGAATTAAGTGGTCTAACAATCGCTGGGAGAGATACTAAAAGCAACCTATTGTCATCTTAAAACAGATTATCGTTTAAAGGTTTGTGGATGTCTCTTAGTTTAAATTGGAATCTCTAATGAATTACTTAATTAGAAGAAACATTGAAATATACCTGAGGATTTCGGGGGGTTTCGCCAGTAGAGAGAGGTCGGGGAAAGTGGGAGTCAAAAAACAAGCAGGTCCTGGGAAGTAAAATTAGTTACTCAGGACAAGGGGTAAAACAGGTCCAGGGAAGGGTAGGTTTAATGTATACTATACAAACAGTAGGAGCGTTAGAAATAAAATAGACATCCTGAGAGCGGTTGTATGTACCGAGAATGTAGACGTCATAGCAATCACCGAAACTTGGATGAATCTGGCGAGCAAAATTTTTTTTATCAGAGTACCACATAGAAGGGCACAACCTTTTTCACAAGGACAGGGAAGGTAGGAAGGGGGGAGGGGTCGCACTCTTCGTCAAGGATACATTAAAATGTTGTATCAATAATTCAATAAAGGGTGAAATGGGAACCGAGTCTGTATGGGTAGAAATCGCGGAAGGAAGAGAAAAACTAATTATGGGAGTGATTTACAGGCCCCCAAGTTTTGGGAAAGAAGCAGCTCAGCCTATATGGCAGGAAATGAGTAGGGCAGCAAAATATAAGAACCTATGCATTATGGGGGATTTCAACTTCAGAAATATTGACTTTGACAACATTGTAGGTGACTATGAATCTGAAGACTTCCTAAATGCAGTACAGGACAATTTTTTGAAACAACTAATTACAGAACCTACTAGAGGTGACAATATATTAGACCTAGTATTAACAAATAAAGAAAATATTATCAGAGATATGACAGTAGGGGAAGAACTAGGTAACAGTGATCACAGAGAAATCAGGTTCACCCTAAATTGGGAAACAAAAAACAATGACAATATGGTCAGAGTCCCAAACTTTCGGTTGGCGGATTATCAGGGGTTAAGAAGGCACCTAGGTGAGGTCACCTGGGACCAGTCACGTCAGTCCCCAGTAGGAAGGGGTGAGGTCATAGATGACACAACAATTGATCATGACTATAATATATTCACTAGTATACTTCATAAAGCACAAGAACAAAATATACCATACAGAAAAATTAGGTCAAATAAGAATGAGCCAAGGTGGATGACCAGAAAACTTAAACATGACATAGGAATAAAGAAAGGAATATATAAGAAATTAAAGGGAGGGGAGGAGCAGCTCAGAAATAGGTATAGTGAACTATCTAGGAATGTAAAGAATAATGTAAGGAAAGGAAAGAGAGACTATGAAATCAAAATAGCAAGAGAATCCAAGGCGAATCCCAAGGGATTTTTCCAGGTATATAGGACAAAGGTCAAGGACAAAGTTGGGCCTTTAAAGTCAGGGAGGGGAGAAGTGATAAATGGCAGTGAAGAAATAAGCAAACCATTGAACAGCTACTTCTTATCAGTTTTCACAGAAGAAATTTGCGATGAAATTCCAGAGGTGGAACTGATATTTAAGGGAAAGGAAGAAGAGAAATTAAAGAATATCACTATCAGAAAAGAGGATGTTCTTAAGAAGATAAATAAACTAAAGAAAACAAAATCCCCAGGGCCGGATGAAATTTTCCCTCGAGTCTTGAAAGAGTGTAGGGAACAGATTAGCGGACCCCTCGTAAACTTATTTACAAAATCATTAGACACTGGAGTTGTGCCAGACTTGTGGAAACAGGCAAATGTAGTACCCATATTCAAAAAGGGAGACAGAGCATCAGTGTCAAATTACCGGTCGATCAGTTTGACGTCAGTAGTGGGGAAATTTCTTGAATCAATTATAGCAGATAGCATCCGATTGCATCTAGAGAAAAGCAAATTAATCTATGAATCGCAACATGGGTTTACAAAGGGAAAATCTTGTCTAACAAATCTGCTGACGTTTTTTAGGAAAGTCTTCGAGGTAGTGGATAATGACGAAAATTACGATGTTATTTACATAGACTTTAGCAAAGCATTTGACAGAGTACCGCATCAGAGGCTTCTGAGAAAAATTAAGGCTCTTGGTATCGAGGGGAAAGTTTTAAATTGGATAAAATCATGGCTCACCGATAGAACGCAGAGGGTCAGCGTAGATGGTGTTAAATCTGAGTGGGGCCGTGTAACCAGTGGGGTACCCCAGGGGTCAGTACTAGGCCCACTCTTGTTCATAATCTACATAAACGATCTAGATACTGGGATCAGCAGTGACATAAGCAAGTTTGCGGATGACACCAAAATAGGGCGGCAGATTAATTCAGGGCAGGATGCAAATGTATTACAGGAGGATCTAAATAAACTGCAGGGGTGGTCTGAAAAATGGAAAATGAAATTCAACACCAGCAAGTGCAGCGTACTTAATATTGGAAGAACAAATACTGTCAATGTATACAGCCTTGACAACATCAACCTAGAGAAGTCGACTTGTGAAAGAGACCTAGGGCATGTTGAGCGCCATAAGGAACGGTCTAAAGCTAGTTGCCTCATTGAATTTGGTTGGATATTACAGCACTTTAGTAGAGTTTTAGAGTGGTATTTATAGCGGTTTCCATGTGAGAGCTTGCCATATAATATTTGTCTTGGAAGCCGGTGGTCTGGCATCCTGATAACATGTCCAAGCCAGGATATTCCAAAGATACGCTTACGGCATCTAGTGTGGAAGTTTTCCAGCATTTGGATATGGCGTTTGTAAGCCGTCCAGGTTTCTGAGGCATATAATAATGTAGATATACAGACTGCGAGATAAACTGTAGTCTTCGTTCCATATTTGAGGTCATTGTTGAGAAAGACTCTTGTTCAAAAACGTCCAAATACAGCTGAGGCTAAATTGATTCTGGTTTGAATTTCTATATCCAGTGAGCAGGTGGGTGTGAGAGTGCTATCAAGGTACTTAAACTGGTTTACTATTTTGGTAGGATCGCCATTAATGTAGAATTGTGGTGCTTCTATTGGTGGAACAATTAGCTGACCAAAAATCTCAGTTTTCTGAGTGTTAATTTGCAAACCAAGCGAGCTGTAAATAACTGAGATCATGTCCAGTGCACGTTGCATAGATTCTCTGTTAAGGTCTTTGTGTAGGCTTCTAGACGTCTAATATTAAAAAGGCTACCGTCAAGACGGTACCCTATGCCCACACCTGCATCAGACCCAAGGGCATTGTGTGAGAGTTGTGCTACAGCCAGCAAAACGATATTAAACAGCACAGGTGCCAGCACACAGCCCTGTTTTACACCCATTTGGACACTAAATGGTTCTGACTGCACACCACCCACAAGTACCCGGGCTTGCATTCCATCATGCATCTGGTGTAGGATGTTTAAAAATCTTGGTGGTACACCGACCCTCTCCAACATAGTCCACAAAAGTTCTCTGTTTACTGGAGTCAAAAGCTTTGGAGAGGTCAATGAAGGCGGTGTAGAGGTCTACATTTTGCTCTCAATTCTTTTCTTGAATTTGCCTAGTTGCGAAGATCATGTCTATTGTACTGCGATCCTCCCTGAATCCACATTGGGATTCAGGAAGAGTGTTCTGCGTTAGGTGTTGGATAAGTCTTGATAACATGACTTTTGCCAGGATCTTGCCAGCAACAACAAGGAGGGAGATGCTCCTGCTGTTACCACAGATTGCTTTGTCACCTTTATTCTTATAGAGTGTTATGATATTTGCATCTTTCCAATCCTGGGGGATGGTCTCCGTGGCCCATATGGTGAGTAAGAGGCTATGGAGGCGCTCAGTCAGATGGGGACCTCCATGTTTGTAGATTTCGGCAGGAATGTCGTCAGGTCCAGCGCTCTTGTTGTTGCTGAGCCCTCGTTTTGCAGTTTCCACTTCTTGTAGGAGTGGAGCTTCATCCAGGAGGTGCAGGGTCGGCATGGGTGGGATGTTATCCAGTGCTGTAGGCGATATTGGATTAAATTAATTTAGAAGTGTGTTGAAGTGCTCAGTCCATCTTACTGCAATCATTTGATTGCTTTTGTAGAGTGTGGTGCCATCTAAAGATCTTACTGGTGTGACATTTCTTCTTTGTGGGCCATAAATTGACTTAACTGCCTCATAGAAGCCGTGTGTGTTATTGGCATCAGCAAATGCTTGAATTTCTTGAGCTCTTTTTACCCACCAGTCATTTTCCATGCTGCATAACGGTCTTTGTGTTTCTGACCTGATGTTGGTTAACCTTCCCTCAGTGTTTGTGGTTGAGGATTTGATAGCACTGCATCGTGGGCTAATTTTTTGGTTTTGAGAAGATCATGGATGGTAGACGAGTTCTCATCAAACCAGTCCTGATGTCGCTTTTTTGAAAAGCCAAGTGTTTCCATTGCACACACACACACACACACATACACACACACACACACACACACTCACACACACACTTATGTTACTTGTATATCATTTGTAAATCAAGAGACCCATTCCCCAATTATGTAATTGTATATTTTCAGCATTCCGGCTGTCATGCTCTTTCAATAAACCGATAATTATTATTATTATTATATATTTATTATTAAACACACACACACACACACACACACGTGCTCCTACAATGAAGAATATAAGTCCCACACCTACGATGAGATTTGACCTTCCCACACCTTCAACAGTAACGTCAACTACAATTAAAACAGACATCTGAAAATAATGGTAACATTTCTTTGTACATTTAAAAAATCATGGAGCGCCAATCACAGGAGAGTTGTGAATGGGTTATACGTCAGAGCTTACCTGACACCGAGAACACCGGCACAGGCAACAACATCTCCGAGATACTCAGCACAGTGGACAATAAACCAGCTTTGGTGGTCTTCCTCGACCTGGAGAAGGCCTTGGAACTAGCAAATCCACTGGCCATTGTAACGACGCTCGCTGAAAAAGGCGTCAAAGGAAGGTTGCTGGGGTGGATCCAGAACTACCTCAAACAGACAAAAGCAAGAGTACACTTTCAGGGAGCAACCTCAAGCTACAGGGTCCATGAAAACGGTACCCCACAAGGAGGCATCCTCAGTCCAATGCTGTTCAATGTCCTTATGGAAAATCTTGTCAAACTTCCTTTCAGACAAACAGCCAAGCTCCTATGCTAGCCAGACGACTTACAGCTCATAGTAAGAGGATCAAACAGACTAGCCAACACGCAACACGCACTCCAACTTATAGAAGAGGAGTGCAACAGACTTGGACTCAAGATAAATCCAGCCAAGTCGAAAGCGATGGCCATCTGCACAGACACACCAGACAAGATGCTCTCCATACAAAACTCGCCGGTAGTCTGGACCAACACCCACCAGTGTCTTGGAATCTGGTTCGACCAGAAACTCACTTTCAAGCCGCAACTCGAGTATCTCAGGCACAGGACGAAGAGCAGACACAACATCATGAGGTCGCTCACCAGCACCGCAGGAGAGAACATTCATGTGCTCAAAGCCTACTACACGGCCGCCATCAGATCGCTGGTAGATTACAGTGCTCCAGCACTCATTGGACGGAGAGAAGACCAGATAGCTAAGCTAGAAGTTATCCAAAATAATGCTCTCAGGACCATGCTCGGAGCACCCATGTGGACCAGAATTTGTAATTTGCAAATGGAAACTGAACTACCACCCCTGGCAGTACGAGTCAAGCAGGTGACAACCGGTCTCCTCGCCAAAATCTGTAGATCAGATAAGCCCACAGCTGTCAAAACGCGAATCAGTGCCTCCCTCCACCTCGACCACAGAGTGCGAGGGGCCACCTGGTCGCACGAGGCAACGAGGTCATCCGACACCTGCAAGCAGAAACACTCGTCAAGAACAATCAAGACATACGAGACAATGGTTACGTAGTTCCTCCACCATGGAACCCTCCACCAATCACATTCAAAATTACCGACCTAGGTGATAGCAAAGCCAACCTCCAGAAGGAGGACACTAATCTTCTATGGGCAGCCTTTGGGTCAGACCTCTATGGAAGTGCTTTAAGAAGCAAACTGCTCTACCCTACAGAAGCAGAAATTTAGTGCTTGTCTCAGGCCCACCACAACACGCTGCAACACAACACAACAAGCCCATCATAATTCACACGGACTCGAAATCAGCCATGCAGGCGCTGCAATACAGTCAAACAAGAGACAACGTCCACATCATAACCTCGATCCTCGCACAGCTACAGGAATTCCAAAGACAAAACCGCCCAGTCGTGTTACACTGGATTCCCAGTCATGTAGAGATCGGGGGAAACGACGTGGCAGACGAAGCAGCCAAGGCAGCCACACGTTCTAGTTGCCTACACATTCAAGTTTCAGCAAGCACGCAACAGATCAAGAATCACCTCAGAAGGACTAGCAAGCTCCACATCCAAAAGAGCTTCCTTCACGCATTCAACGCTGGTTCCCAATCAGCCAAATGGTACCTGGCGGCTACAAAAGGGGAAACACCTTTCGCGGACAAGAAAACACCAAGACAAACCCAAGATAGCCTTCATCGACTACGACTAGGGTACAAGTGCTCCTGGCAGATGATCGGAAATGATGTCATGGAATGCACCTACTGTCAAGAGCCAGCAGCGAACCCACTTGAACACTATCTCCTCGACTGCGAAGTCACACAAAGTCTCCGAAACAGAACTCAAAACTTCCAAGAAGCTCACACAACACCAGCGGCCACTCTAACCCGAAAGGCCCAAAACAAACCACATTCACCACCTTCTCCGGGTCATCACACGATACCCACCACCTAAATAGCTTAGAAAGTATCCTCTCCCAGCAAGTGCGGACCCCAGTTCGGGGGGCGCGCCACTCCGAAACTGACCACGTCCAAGAGTGGGGGTTGGTGGTAAGCGTCCACTGATCGGGGGTCCGCTCACACTTGCAACCTGCAGTATCCTTTTATATCTGCAGGTAGGACAACCTCCAATCCCAAATCCGGTCTGGCTGCTCCAGGAGCTCCAGCCGGAACCACCAAATGGGCCGCCTATAGGCAAAGGCCCGTGTCGGACTACGGTCCGACATTCTCAACAATAACAACAACTGACCTGACCTAACTTGATACTTAATATTTATGATTAGAATGCACCGTTTGGCCCCTGAGAAGCTTCATGATGATTTGTTTTAGTGTATCAACACTGTCCCTCCTCCACCACCACCAGTTCCTGCCTCCTGTAGCACAGCACTGCCACCACCATCACCACCATCACCAGTTCCTGCCTCCTGTAGTACAGCAACGCCACCATCACTACCGCCAATACTTGCCTCCAGCATTACTTTACCGCCATCACCACCAGTTCCTCTCTCCTGAAGTACAGCACTACCACCTCCACCAATTCCTGCCTCCTGAAGTACAGCACCGTCACCACCACCAGTTCCTGCCTCCTGAAGTACAACACCGCCAACACTTCCTGCCTCCTGAAGTGCAGCACCGCCACCACCACCAGTTCCTGCCTCCTGAAGTACAACACCGCCAACACTTCTTGCCTCCTAAAGTAAAGCACAGCCACCACCACCAGTTCCTGCCTCCTGAAGTACAACACCGCCACCACCACCAGCTCTTCCAAAACATCAACTAAGCAAAGATAATCAAGGTCGTGTATATACACTTCCGGATGAAGTCTAACAAATGCTGGTATTGCAAAAACTATTTTTACTCGCTGTTGACTAAACTCTGCAACTCTATTACCCACCTGGCCTTGTGTGGCACTTGAACAAAGTTCAACCTAAATAATGGCAAGTTCACTGGGGCTGCTTTTGTACCTGACAGCCTTACCAAATTTGCTGAATAAACTGTTAATTTTTTTTTATCTTTAAATATTTTTTAACTGTGTGCAAACATTTTTAATACAGTGGATGCTCAGCCTGGAGGAGAATATAATTTATTGGCTCTGAACGGATATCAAGCGCACTCAAACAGTAGAAAGAGGTGGAGGTATCGCTCACCAGTGGCTTGCTATTAGACAAGATATTTTCTCAGTGACTATGAACAGAGATATACAGGAAATAATTCACACATCTATAAGCTTTGTTAACACATCTGTAATGAATAATATGATATATAGTATAATCAGTTAAATGAAATCAACTACCATGACACAGTTATAAATAAAAGTGAGTGTGATATATACAGTATCTTTACAGCTCAATAACTAGAATTATGTATAAATCCTTTGTGATTAAATATTTATTACTAATACAAATAGAGCTTCACTCTTTAAAATTTAAGAAAGGTATCAGTTTTACAGGCCTAAAATTTAAGACACAGTCCATTCAATCATCGGTCCAACTACAAGATACTAGTCAAGTACGTATATCCACCTTGTAGCCGTAACTCACTCTAAGATATAGTCGTCCCATGCACATTAAATTACGAAATAAAGGAAAGTTATCATACTCGTGGAGTTAAGTTCTGATCCCAGGTCGAATCGGTATTCTTAGATGGGGAAGTCCCAGGCAACAGGTGCATTGTTGGTGGGTCAATACCATTAGACAAGGACTCAGTAAACACTCCATGATAGCGTTAGTCGGTAGTAGCAGAATGTCACCGCAGAGGACATACATTGCTTTAAAGCTGTGAGTTGCTCCTGCAGCAAGTACACTCAACATAAAAAAATACTCGTTGCAAGACATCATGACCTCCTCTTAATTTTCTCCACGGCCCCTGAGGGAGGCCACACGTCCTCAGCTGGTACTTTGAGGAGGCCCAGCACGAGCACAAAAGTTAGGTTTTGTGAGTCGTTGTGTATGACTTGGGCGGAGAGAAAATGTTGTGTACTAACAATGATAGAATTAATTTAGTGTTTCTATGAATTTGTACAGAAAGTAAGTTGATACTAGTGTGAAGGCATAGCAGTAGGAAATATACTAAAAAAAAAAGCCAGAAAAATATGGTGAGACTATTTAAAGCAAACACAGTAAGATCCGTTTTTAAGGCAGAAGTAAAAGGGAGATGGACCGAGTTTGTAGAAGAACTATTCAATGGTAAGGATAAAGTGGAGGAGAGGATGGAAAATAAATAAAAGTCGAACTACCAATTTTGGAATCAGAAGTTGAGGCAGTTCTGAATAAAATGAAAAATCATTTAGTTTGAAGGGTTGATCAGCCTCCAGCAGAATTTTAAAACAAATGGTCAAGAATGGGTTCAAATGTTTGACTAAGATATGTAATTCTAATACAGTATTTCAAAGAAGACCTTCACCGGTGATTTCAAATAATCAGTATTTATATTATTACCTAAAAATATGGTAAGTTATCTGAAGATCGAAACGAATTTTAGAAATGGAAAAGGAACTAGAGAAGATATATATGGTTTGAGAATTTGGGGTGAAAGGGATTTACAGGTCCAAAGAAATTTGTACATCGGCTTTGCTAATTTTTAAAAAAAAAGTTTTGAAAAGGTAAAACACGAAAATTTTTTAGAAGTCT
>NW_024747772.1:0-10365 GCF_018991925.1 Homarus americanus | reverse complement strand
ACTATTTACATTTTCTCTTCACATATATTTTATTTTATTCGTTTCAAGTGGGACTCGAATTTCAGCCTTGGAGTTGAAGAGGAATTTTTTAGGAGAAGTTGAAAAGAAATCGTGTTTAGTTGAAGACGAATGTGTTCTTATATAAAAGTGAAGGAATTAACCAGACGTGTTTGATTGTTTGGGCGTCTCTATCTCTCACACTCGAGTCCAAGATGTCCCCCTTGAGGACGGTGTTCGTGTAGCGTCGTCAAACTCGCTCTTGGTTTTTATTCAGCAGGAAGAGCTACACCCGCCACCTGGTGTTGGCCGTGTCTGGTGACCATCATATTAACAAGGCAGCTCTCTCGTGCCTTGTCCACACGCCACCCCCCACCTCCATATTGTACCGTTTTGTCCTTTATTAACGGTGGTGTTACTACAGGCAGCGTGGTGTGGGGGGAGGGCCGCTGCTTCACATTGTTCAGTCTTTGACGTGTAACACAAAACGTGAGATGTTGTGGTCCTTCACTACCTCACAACACACACACATCTCCTAGTTACCACATGCTGTTGTTATTAAAACTCCACCAATGAGTACGCGTCGCTGTCTCGTCCTTTGCTCCGCCGACCATTACAGTGTGTAGCTGTAGGACTCGCCGCCGTGTTTGTTTCATGTAGCGACACTAAACTCCCGGAAATTTGTAGGTGTTAAGCTGGAGCGTTTGAGCTGTTGTTGTCGTCACCTTGTTGATGTTTTGTAGGTCCGTGTTGGCTGAGGATTGTTGTTAGTGTTTCTTAAGGCATTAATAAACTAGTCATGAGGTTCTATAGGAATTATATCCTGCTGTTCTTTTTGTTCTTGTTCTTTTTATTGTTGTTATTGTTCTTCAGTTGCATAATTCGAGTTGTGATTATCAGTAGAAGTTTGACGGGCTGGATTCTCTTATCGTTTCTTTAATTCATAAACAAAAACCGTAAACACAAGAGCAAAACAAAGACATAACCAATGAACTAAAAACAAATATATTGAAGGTTTAAATTTCTGGGATAGATTTAAATAGATCTTGGGTATATTTTCTCGTTCTTGGAGGTCAGGCCAGGCCAGGTCAGGTCATATCATGTTAGGTGTACCGAATACGCTAGCAGAGGTGGTCAGATGCCTTGGGAATACTGCAGAGTAATTGAGGTCAGGTCAGGTGGCCTCAATACCTGCTTCAAGGTGTAATAGAGGTGAAAAATAATGGCTTTCTTGATTGGATCTGGTTAAGTCAGGTCAGGTAAAGTCAGATACAGAGGCTGGGTGTATGACTGTGGGTTGGTGGGTGTATGACTGTGGGTTGATGGGTGTATGACTGTGGGTTGGTGGGTGTATGACCGTGGGTTGATGGATGTATGACTGTGGGTTGGTGGGAGTATGACTGTGGGTTGATGGGTGTTTGACTGCGGGTTGGTGGGTGTATGACTGTGGGTTGGTGGGTGTATGACTGTGGGTTGGTGGGTGTATGACTGTGGGTTGTTGGGTGTATGACTGCGGGTTGGTGGGTGTATGACTGCGGGTTGGTGGGTGTATGACTGTGGGTTGGTGGGTGTATGACTGTGGGTTGGTGGGTGTATGACTGTGGGTTGGTGGGTGTATGACTGTGGGTTGGTGGGTGTATGACTGTGGGTTGGTGGGTGTATGACTGTGGGTTGATGGGTGTTTGACTGCGGGTTGGTGGGTGTATGACTGTGGGTTGGTGGCTGTTTGACTGTGGGTTGAAATAATAATAATAATAATTGACGGTTTATTGAAAAAGTTCTGCAGCCCGAAGGCTGAAAATATACATTGGACATAAATGACTTATTACATACATTGGTGGTTTAACAAAAGCCTTCATTAGAGAAAGGTAAAGGAACATACAGTGAACATACCGATTAATGTAGGTGTTGAACAGCAAAAACGTAGTGTAGTAACTCCCTCCCACATGGTGTTAGGAGGGACCTCACGTGGCGTAGTAGTTCCCTCACAGATGGTGTTATGAGGGACCTCACGTGGTGTAGTAATTCCCTCACAGATGGTGTTATGAGGGAGCCTCACGTGGTGTAGTAATTCCTAATTCCCTCACAGATGGTGTTATGAGGGGCCTCACGTGGTGTAGTAATTCCCTCACAGATGGTGTTATGAGGGGCATCACGTGGTGTAGTAATTCCCTCACAGATGGTGTTATGAGGGGCCTCACGTGGTGTAGTAATTCCCTCACAGATGGTGTTATGAGGGACCTCACGTGGTGTAGTAATTCCCTCACAGATGGTGTGATGAGGGGCCTCACGTGGTGTAGTAATTCCCTCACAGATGGTGTTATGAGGGCCTCACGTGGTGTAGTAATTCCCTCACAGATGGTGTTATGAGGGGGCCTCACGTGGTGTATAATTCCCTAGCAGATGGTGTTATGAGGGGCCTCACGTGGTGTAGTAATTCCCTCACAGATGGTGTTATGAGGGGCCTCACGTGGTGTAGTAATTCCCTCACAGATGGTGTTATGAGGGGCCTCACGTGGTGTAGTAATTCCCTCACAGATGGTGTTATATGAGTGAGGTGTGGTTCCAGGCCTTCCTATCGTAGACGGATTAACACATCGCTGGTAGTTGGGTCTCACGGGCCGTTATCACTGGGTACCTGGGACCTCACTGTGTGAAAGGTCAACTTGGGTACCACTGTTACTGTTGAGTTGTTCTCACTGACTTAAGCACTGTTCACCACTGTTCACCTCTGTTTAACACTGGTTCCATTCCTTTCCTAAATGAAATAGTAACTTCTGGCGTGAACTTGTTGATATTCCGGTGGGGAGGAGGGTTCAGGGGAGGGAGTTGGTATGGGCCAACATAACAGTTGACCTGGCTGCTCTGAGAGGAGCGCCAGGTACGTCTTGACCCTTCGGTGGTCAAGGATGTAGTGGGTTGGTGGGTGTATGACTGTGGGTTGATGGGTGTATGACTGTGGGTTGATGGGTGTATGACTGTGGGTTGGTGGCTGTATGACTGTGGGTTGGTGGGTGTATGACTGTGGGTTGGTGGGTGTATGACTGTAGGTTGATGGGTGTATGACTGGGTTGGTGGGTGTATGACTGTGGGTTGGTGGGTGTATGACTGTGGGTTGATGGGTGTATGACTGTAGGTTGATGGGTGTATGACTGTGGGTTGGTGGGTGTATGACAGTGGTGACAAGGATTATTTGAGCTTGACAAAATTTAGATAGATAGCAGCATGGTTTAGTCGTGTTCAGTTTAGTTTAAATTGTGTTTAGGTTAGGTTGGGTCATGTCAGGTACAGAGTTTGGCCAGGGTCCTTTATTCAAGCTGTCAGGGTTAAACTTCCTTCCTAGAAAGATGAACACACGAACCTACGGACGACACACGAACACAATAACACATGATCATACACGGAAACGAACACACGAATGGACATACTCAGGATATCGGGGAATAAATATAAAATTATAAAAATGCATAAAAAGTCTTTGACGGATAAACAACTTTGTAATGTTAGAATCGATATTACTGATATTATAGAAAATCAAACTAACTTCCTTTAAACACTCTTGGCTCTTCCTGTGTATAAGAAGAGTTTAATCTGGTATATTTTTTTTTCTAGTAATTGGTGTTATCAGGGGAAGAGATTGTGTCGTTTGTGGTCTGTCATTCAAGGTTGTTTAGTGTTTGAAGCTCGTTAATTCATTATGCTTGTAGCCCCCATCTCTGCATACAACCCTGGTGCTTCTTGCTGTTGATACTCCCACGAAAATAAATTGTCAGATTAACGAAACGAAGATTAAAAAATTTTGTTTTAATTCACGGATTAACCATACTTCACCCAATCTAACTTAACCTATCCTAACCTAACCTAACCTAATCTAATCATAATTGTGTTTTAAAAAAGGTTTACAGGCATAGGTAACAAGCTGGTCCTTTAACGGGAGAACACAAGGCTTCCCAACCCTCACCTGATGAAATAGAATCACTATACCCAACCTGATCTAATTAAGGACACGTTAGGCTTTGTAAGATAGTTTAGTTTGAAGTGTTGTGAATCTCCGTGGGTGTTATAGATTCACTTGGTATACTACATGTGTAAAGTCAGGATATATACAATGTGTGTTGATTTTTCTACCCGTGTGTTAAATATTTTTGTGGGGAGGGGGAGGTATTTTCCTGTTGGTTTCCACTCTAGCTTTCCACCAATGTTATTTCACCCTTCTAGATTTCTATACCCTTTGATCCACCTTACCTAAGAGTGGAATGAGATAAATAGAATTGGTGGAGTGGAATGTCTGTATAATTGATGTCAGGATCCAACTCTGCCCTGGACGACACAGGATTGATCGTCACTGGTGTTGTAAGACTGTACAGAAAACCGCCTCTTGTGTTGTTCCCACGTATTAAAGAGCGATGAAGGTAAACTGAACAAGCACGCTGGGCAATGCTCGTTGTTGTAGTGGAATACACACGAAACCCAGTCAGTTGAGGGTGTAAATCTTCGCCTGCCTCTGGAATGCACTACACACGCTATGCCAAAACTGAGATATACTCGGCATGTCAACACTGAGACACACATGCTATGCTAACAAACATATACTCACATAAACTATGCCAATATTAAGACACATACACTATGCGAAACACCGGCTGTGCCTAAACTAATGATTCCCCGCTCTACATGAACGCTGAGATAACAAGTTGACTTTTTTTATCGAGGAGGAGCCAAAGTCTTTCACGATAGTCACCGTCTTAGCTAAACTTGTTAACATGGTTAGCAACTTCTGGAAACATCGCGCTTAACCGAGTTATCAAGTTGTGAATAAGCTGACTCACAAAGGAGACGTATTCCTCCACGAATTAATCTTACCAGCTTACAAGCTCTTTTTTAATTAATGACAAGCGTTACACCTGTCCGCCATTCTAGGCCACGCCTCTCACCCCCCCCTCCCCTTAAGTCAATAGCCTTCAAAAGCAGTGAAAGACGAAATTGGTTCTTATAATCATGACTGCTTTCTCGGGACATTGTGTATACAACACACTCTAAACTAAGCCTAGGTACCTTCTTAACCCCTCATAATCCGCCGATGGAAAGTCTGGGACTCTGACCATATTTTCATTATTTTTCCTTTCCAAATTTAGGGTAAACCTGATTTCTCTGTGATCACTGTTCCCAAGTTCTTCCCCTATTGTGATATCTCTGATAATATTTTCTTTATTTGTTCATACTAGGTCTAATATATTGTCACCTCTAGTAGGTTCTGTAATTAGTTGATTCAAAAAATTGTCCTGTACTGCGTCTAGGAAGTCTTCAGATTCATAGTCACCTACAATGTTGTCCCAGTCAATATTTCTGAAGTTGAAATCCCCCATAATGCATAGGTTGTTGTATATTGCTGCCCTACTCATTTCCTGCCATATGGGCTGAGTTGCTTCTTTCCCAAGACTTGGGGGCCGGTAAATCACTCCCATAATTAGTTTTCGCTTCTTTCTGCCATTTCTACCCATACAGACTCAGTTCCTATTTCACCCTTTATTGTATTATTAATGCACCATTTTAATGTATCTCTGACGAAGAGTGCAACTCCTCCCCCCTTCCTACCTTCCCTGTCCTTGTGAAAAAGGTTGTACCCTTCTTTGTGTTACTCAGATAAAAAGTTCTTGCTCGCCAGATTCATCCAGGTTTAGGTGGCTACTATGACGTCTACATTGTCAGTACATACAACCGCTCTCAGCAAGTCTATTTTATTTCTAATGCTCCTACTGTTTGTATAGTACACATTTAAACCTACCCTTCCCTGGTCCTGTTTTACCCCTTGTTCTGAGTAACCAATTATACTCCCCTCTATCTACTGGCGAAACTTCCCCTTCGGAGTGACAATTTCACGCTCCAGACAAGTGTACCCCGTCACGACTGTACAGGTAGTCGTTGCCGTAGAATCGTCGCCAGTTATCAATGAACGCCCAACCATTGCTTACACAATGTGTTTTTTATTCCAGTCGGCAATTTATAGCAATTGCCTTGGACAGCCTTTCACCGCCAACTCCTCTTCTAGACGAGACACCACATACTATTGGGTTCCCTACCCTATCACTAATCTTCCCTAATGCCTCCCTATACCTGCTGAAAAGTTCCTCACTCCTAACCTTTCCTATGTCGTTGCCTCCTACTCTAAGACACACTACCGGATTGGTACTTCCCCTGACAAGACTCTATCTATCCTCTCAGCTACATGCCCTATCCCAGCCACAGGAGAACACACCTAAGTCCTACGTTTCCTATCTCTTGCACAAAAAGTCTAATCTAAGAACCTCACCTAATGTCTACATTATTAATATAATGAGCACAACAGGGAGGAAAGGTTATCCTGTAGGCAATTGTACATAGTTACAATCTCTCTCTCTCTCTCTCTCTCTCTCTCTCTCTGTGCCCTATTGGACATAGGAACATTAATAGTAGCAGACAAGTCAGAGGAAGAGAGACCAGTTCTGATCACTGTGGATTTACAACGTGAACTGGATGATGTAAGGAGGGAGAGAGATGTTCCTCTCACTGAGAAAAAAAAAGGATGGGAGAAGGAGAGGATTTATTTGCAAGACCAAAGAGAAAATACTTTTATCAAGGCTACTGCTGCGACTAATGATGTTTTTAGTAGTTTTTTTTCTCTTCCCAAGTGATTTTGTTCTCAACTGGTGTCCCTGTAATATACTGGTCTGAGGAGGATATCAGTCGAGTACTGACCTTTCGCAGCTTAAGCCCGAAAGCTTATCACTACTTGCCTGATAGAAGTCAATTTCGTTTCCCATCTATCAGTACACTGCATCGTTGGATTCTCAGCTCAATGTGGAACCAGGTGTGTTGCATGCACTTCTGCAACTGTTGTACCATAAATGTGAGTCTATGGATGACTGTAAACGTCTACGTGTTTAATCTTTTGATGAAACAAGTGTCAGTGAAGGTAACACTTGTCTTGTGAGGTCATAATTCCTGTCACATCACTCACACCTGGAGGCAAAGGCAGCACCTGTGATCACCTGCTCTAACTGCCCCCCCCCACCACCCATAATCTGATAATCTGTTGTCAGTGGCTGTAACACTTATCATATGAAGTCATAACTCCTGTCACCTCATGTCTACATTATTAGTATAATGGACAAACAGGGAGGAAAAGAACTCCTGTAGGCAACTGTATATATAGTCATCATTACCCTATCTTAAGCTGCAGTTATTTAAATACAAGACTATAACTGAAATACATTGTTTTTCTTTTAACCTTTCCTTCTGTGTATCACCCACCACACTGACTGGTGTCCTTAGCTAAAGTTATATGCAAGATTAAACTCTCTATTAGTATTATTTTCTATGTGAGATACTGAGATAACAAAGTACAGTATATAGAACCATAAAATGTTCTGTTTATAAGAGGTGAGAGGTAGGCGAGGAAGTCTGCCTGCTGACGTCAGCAAAGCTCCACCCACCTTGGCCTAGGCTAGCCTAGTCTAACCTGACCTAACCTAACCTAACCTAACCTTGTGTAAAACAAGTCTAGCCTAGCCTAGCCTAGCCTAGCCTAGCCTAACCTGACCTTATCTAACCAAAACTAACCTAACCTTGATCTGATCTGATCTGATCTAATATAGTGATTAGTTTTAATCAGATTGTTATACGTCTTTTTGATCAGTCTAAGTTTCTTTCATCTTACTCTTCATTTTTTCTCTGTTGTTCATCTTTGTTATATTGTTTTCTTTATGCTTTCTTTTCTTTCCCTCCTCCTCCTCTTCTTATTCCTCTATTGTTCTTTAAGAAATCAGGATAACTGTTAAGATTTGTTGACCAATTTTCTCTACATTTTCATTAAGAGATTACTTATTAAAACAACATTATCTGTATTTATATTATCTGAAGAGGAGTCCCGGCCACAACAAACGCCCCCCACACTAACATAATGAAACACTCCAGTAAATTATGTAAATATTCAAAAGGATTTGGATTTAATTGTAGTTTGTTTAATTTTAGGAACATTTCATTAGTGTTAACGGGAGGCAGGTAATGGCTATTATTAAAAAGCTTCCCTTATAATGACTACGGTCCCTCCAGCCAGACTTATACTAGCGTCTAAAGCCAAGGTGTGGTAGAGTCAAGGTTACCCACTGAAAAGTTTATTTGGATAAGTTCGGTGTGATTCTATTAGGTTTGGCTCCATTAGGCGGTGTAAGGTTACCTGGAGTGGATGATTATGTGTTGGGTGGGGCGGAGAGGAGTCACACCAGGTTAGTTAGACTCCAGTTAGTGTGTATTTTATCCCTTTAACTCTCAAAGGAAAATTAAATAGATTAGTTGTTTTATAAGAAAATTATTTAATTTTAATTCATCGGTTTATACTTTCATGATGTTACGTAAGTCTATAAATTCACTTAATTATTTTAATGGCAGGATAATAAAAAGATACCTGCTGTAATTACCATGTTGGAAACTCCAATTAGACAACCAAAACAGCATCATCGGCCATTACAGAGCGTTATTTTGTATAATGTAAGCACTTAAGTCATTGGCCTAAAGCCTCAGGGCTGCTGTGTGAGGTGGTTCAGTCACGATACAAACATTACCAACATGTTTATCTTCACCAGGTGGGCTTAACATGACCAGGTGATGCCTTACTAACTCTTGGATTATTATTGTTGTTTAGTGAATTTGTATGAAGCTGCAAGATCATCTTACACCTCTTGGAGAAAATTGGGTAAAAAAAATTTTTCATCCCAATTTCCCCAATTGGTAGATATTTTTTTTTTTTGTATTTTGGTATTCTTTAACCTACCTTACCTGACCTCACCTGACCTAACCTGAAAATAATCCTAGTGATAATGGTAAAAAAATGCCAAATACCTATTGGAATAAAAACGAATATTAACCGATATTTTTGTATTATGGAGAAAACAAAATCTTCAAAAAAGTACAAAAAGTTCAAAACATAAATCAATATTTATAACAACTCCTCCAGGTATCTTTTGTTAGTTTCACCTTCAGTGTCCTCATGACTGTCCTTGTCATTTTACTATTGTTTGTCTTCCTGTATCTTGGATGTTCTCTATGTCACAGTTTGTGTTTGTTCTTTATTGTACTTCGTCACTGTCCATGTTTTACTGCATTATATTTCTTTGTTGTGATAAAATAGTTCCAAGACCTTCAGTTATAAACAATAATCATATGAAAGTCTTTGACAACAACTTAAATTATTCCTTATTTTCGTTACTTAGATCCATTGAATTCTTGTGTCCGTGTCCGTGACAATGATAATGAAAGGATTTATATTGAGTAGTCTCTCAGGTTTTCATTCGACTGTAAACATACAGTAAACATACAAAGCTGTAGTGAGACTGCTGGAGTTATGCTGCATCATATTAATGCAGCATGCAGCATAATGCGACCTCCTCTCCCTCCCTCCCCAACATTTCAGCATAATGCAGCTCCCTCTACCTCCCTCCCCAGCATGACAACATAATGCAACTCCCTCTCCCTCTCTCCCCAGCATGACAGCATAATGCAGCTCCCTCTCCCTCCCTTCCCAGCATGACAGCATAATGCAGCTCCCTCTCACTCCCTACCCAGCATGACAACATTATGCAGCTCCCTCTCCCTCCCTCCCCAGCATGTCAACATAATGCAGCTCCCTCTCCCTCCCTCCCCAGCATGACAGCATAATGCAGCTCCCTCTCCCTACCTTCCCAGCATGACAGCATAATACAGCTCCCTCTCCTCCCTCCCTCCCCCAGCATGGCTTAAGCATAGTAAAAGCTCCCTCTCCTCCCTCCCCAGCACTTGACCCAGCATAATGCAGCTCCCTCTCCATCCCTCCCCCAACGCGTAGCATAATGCAGCTCCCTCTCCCTCTCTCCCCAGCATGACATCATAATGCAGCTCCCTCTCCCTCCATCCCCAGCTTGACAGCATAATGCAGTTCCTCTCCCTCCTTCCCGAGCATGACCTTTAATGCAGTTCCCTCTCCCTCCTTCCCGAGCATGACAGCATAATGCAGCTTCCTCTCCCTCCCTTCCCAGCATGACATCATAATGCAGCTCCCTCTCCCTCCCTCCCCAGCATGACAGCATAATGCAGCTCCCTCTCCCTCCCTCCCCAGCATGACAACATTATGCAACTCGCTCTCCCTCCCTCCCCAGCATGACAGCATAATGCAGTTCCCTCTCCCTCCCTCCCCAGCATGACAGCATAATGCAGCTCCCTCTCCCTCTCTCCCCAGCATGACAGCATAATGCAGCTCCCTCTCCCTCCCTCCCTCCCCAGCATGACAGCATAATGCAGCTCCCTCTCCCTCCCTCCCTCCTCAGCATGACAGTATAATGCAGCTCCCTCTCCCTC
>NW_024747771.1:0-12950 GCF_018991925.1 Homarus americanus | reverse complement strand
GTCCACCCTTCATGTAGGGGGGCAGGTGCCACCATCCAGGACACAGAAGGATGGTAGTGTGTCGTCCACCATTCATGTAGGAGGACAGGTGCCACCATCCAGGACATAGAAGGATGGTTGTTTGTCGTCCACCCTTCATGTAGGGGGGCAAGTGCCACCATCCAGGCCACAGAAGGATGGTTGTGTGTCGTCCACCCTTCATGTAAGGGGGCAGGTGCCGCCATCCAGGAAATAGAAGGATGGTTGTGTGTCGTCCACCCTTTATGTAGGGGGGCAGGTGCCACCATCCAGGACACAGAAGGATGGTTGTGTGTCGTCCACCCTTCATGTAGGGGGGCAGGTGCCGCCATCCAGGACACAGAAGGATGGTTGTGTGTCGTCCACCCTTCATGTAGGGGGGTAGTTGCCGCCATCCAGGACAAAGAAGGATGGTTGTGTGTCGTCCACCCTTCATGTAGGGGAGCAGGTGCTACCATCCAGGACACAGAAGGATGGTTGTGTGTCGTCCACCCTTCATGTAGGGGAGCAGGTGCCACCATCCAGGACACAGAAGGATGGTTGTGTGTCGTCCACCCTTCATGTAGGGGGGCATGTGCTGCCATCCAGGACATAGAAGGATGGTTGTGTGTCGTCCACCCTTCATGTACAGGGGCAGATGTGCCACCAACAAGGACACAGAAGGATGGTTGTGTGTAATACTAATATGTATAATAATTAACGGTTTATTGAAAGAGCTTGGCAGCTAGAGGCTGAAAATATACAGTTACATATTTGAGAATGGGTTACGAATTACAATAATATACATTAACATAAAATTGACACAAATAAGACATATAATAACTAGATGTGGAAAGAAGCTCAACTGAGTCATTTTCAACATAGCGACAGTGTAGGAGCAGTGTTTACTGGGAGTGAATACGCTGATTTATTACAAGTCATCCACCCTTCATGTAGGGGGGCAGGTGCCACCATCAGGACACAGAAAGATGGTTGTGTGTCGTCCACCCCTTCATGTGGGGGCAGGTGCCACCATCAGGACACAGAAGATGGTTGTGTGTCGTCCACCCTTCATGTAGGGGGGCAGGTGCCGCCATCCAGGACACAGAAGGATGGTTGTGTCTCGTCCACCCTTCATGTAGGGGGCAGGTGCCGCCATCCAGGACATAGAAGGATGGTTGTGTGTCGTCCACCCTTCATGTAGGGGGGCAGGTGCCGCCATCCAGGACACAGAAGGATGGTTGTGTGTCGTCCACCCTTCATGTAGGGGGGCAGGTGCCACCATCCAGGACACAGAAGGATGGTTGTGTGTCGTCACCCTTCATGTAGGGGGGCAGGTTGCCACCATCCAGGACACAGAAGGATGGTTGTGCCTCGTCCACCCTTCATGTAGGGGGGCAGGTGCCACCATCCAGGACACAGAAAGGATGGTTGTGTGTCGTTCACCCTTCATGTAGGGGGGCAGGTGCCACCATCCAGGACACAGAAGGATGGTTGTGTTTCGTCCACCCTTCATGTAGGGGGGCAGGTGCCACCATTCAGGACATAGAAGAATGGTTGTGTGTCGTCCACCCTTCATGTAGGGGGGCAGGTGCCACCATCCAGGACACAGAAGGATGGTTGTGTGTCGTCCACCCCTTCGTAGCAGGGGCGCCATCCAGGACACAGAAGGATGGTTGTGTCTCGGCCACCCTTCATGTAGGGGGGGGGGCGCCATCCAGGACACAGAAGGATGGTTGTGTTTCGTCCACCCTTCATGTAGGTCGTCCTCTCTTGCTCACTGTTGGCCCTTCCTCTGTGTCGTGAATTATCTGGTCATGAAAGTAACAAAGTTGATTACCTGTGTGTGTAGTGTTACTTGTGAGATGCTACCTGTGTGTCGAGTTACTTATGAAGTTATTTGTGTAGTGTTGCTTATGAAGTGTTACCTTGTCAGTGCTGCTTGTTTAGTGTTACTTGTGTGTAGTGTTTCTTATTAATTGTTACCTGGTTAATGTCAGGGTAAAGTGTTTAGTTTTACCTGTATGTTTGGTTACCTTTGTGTGTGTACTAAAATATTATTGGTTCTTTCAATAACTGTATGTTGTTTGGTGTGATGTTAACCCAAATTCTTGATATACTTGTGTAAACACATTTCAACTTTCTTAGCAACTAGAATATCTTAAATGTTTACCTGGACTAGGTCAATGTGTAATGAGCAATGTCTATTTCCAAATATGATTATATATTTTTTTAGTCTTTTAATTAGACAAAAATAGTCATTATAGTACTAAATGCTATATTATTGATTTAAACTGCATCCGCTCAGGGTTTTGGAAATCCTACCGTCCTTGTCACGGCAGGATTCGAACCCACACCACTCAAATAGTGAGGGCGCTGACAACTGTACCCACAAATTGCAAAAGTTATACTTGAGTCTGACCTGCCACTGCTGCCCTAGGAACTTTCTCTCAACTTCATTATAGACCGCAACCAATACCTTTAACAATAACCCGCCAATACTAGGGGACCAGTACTGCAGGAGGAGTTGTGTTTGTATATTTCACTCCCGTCATTGTGGGTCCCTGTGGGTGAGTTGTGTAAAGGTTAGTTGTGTAATGAATGTTGGCGTTCACTTGGGAATAAAAACTACATTCGTGGTAGTGTGGTTAGTACTAAGATCATCTCAGGGAGGCTTAAGTGTGTAATGGAAAAAAAAATATTTCTTAATATTCTCGAGTTATTTGGGTTTATGAACCTCCTGAACTTACAATAAAAACGTGTCTAAATTTACTTTGTGATTCATTTTTGTTGAATTATTGGCTCCGTGTTTATGGTATGAGGTATTATCCCGCCTCCCTGACATGTTTTGAGTACTAACCACACTACCACGAATGTACTTTTTATTCCCAAGTGAATGAGATGATCTGTAGTCATGGAATTTATATATATATATTTTTTAACTAAATAGAACTTTTGTGACGTCTTACAATGTTTACATCAAGGAGGTTGAATGGATGGAGGCGGTGTTCGCTGTGTGTGTAACAGACTCGTGAAGCCAGGCCGCCATCTTGTTGAGGGCAACAGGGCCACAGTTGCCGCAGCTGCTTACGAACAAACGTTGGTAACAGATAAATCTGCAGGATTTATACTATTGTTTTATCTATTAAGCACATTATAGAGGAATCAAGCAAGGAGGATGAAGTCACTGAGAGAAAAGCGCCTCCATATTGGTCAAGGCATCAGTCACACTCAGTGACTTCACTTGAGGCAGCGGGTGCCGCCTCCATCCATTCAACCTCCTTGGTTTACATCCCCAAACTAATATGTGCCTTAGGTGCTGCTGTCTCGTGAAACCAATATATTTTTTTTTTCTAAGGAACATCTTATCCATTCACTCCCTCCTGAGCGACTAGCTGGTATGTCATCTGGAGAGAGTCTGCTAATCCCTTGTGTACGGGTTCCCATCTGAGCTGAATAAAATCGTCGGCATTAGTTAAATAAAACATTAAATGAGGCGTCCACGTAGTGAAGGGGCTAATTTAGCTAATAACACTAACTGTATTTAGGACAAGGAGGGTATCTAGTGAGGTTGGTGAGCGGCTCCTGGGTATAATTTGTACTGATGTGTTTGGTGATTACTGTGTTTCTGGTGACCTTGTATAAGTGTAGATCAGTTTCTACAAAAATGTTATACAATTCTAATCTTATGTGCTATGAGACCTAATCTCGTCAACATACTGTACCTGTTCACTCACCAATTACCTCCTACACACCTGGTCACTTAATGAATAAGCTCCACCTATGTACAGTTGCAGAATTGTGTTCCTACACCCCCTGTGGTAACCCGTGTCTACAAACGGCAACGTCTCAGTAATGGTATCACTATTTATGAATATATGGGTATTGGTCGTGTAACGATGGACATGATTGGTGGATAAGTTTGCTATAGGACATATACTGCACAGTAGGTTGGGCGTTTGGACACGCGGGTTATCACAAGGGGTGTAGGAAAACATTTCTGCAACTGTACACACGTTTCAAAAATTATCTTTACGATTTTGCGAGAGACAATATGACTCAACTGACAAAGGATTTTGACAACCCTACCGAGACAAGAGGAGTCGTAGTGTTTCTGAAATATCCCTTATCCCTTTTTAAAGTACATTTTGGACCGAGTACCTGATCACACCGTGAACAACTGCCTCTTATACACTTAGTTATACAATGAATGACCTCCATCTACGCTCCTATTTACTCACTGACTGGGCTTCCTGCTACACAGTGATCACAGCCTGAATCACTTCTTCCTACACATACATAAAGTCATCCCGTGTATATTGTTGGGTTCCTGGGTTTACGGAGTTAGTAGATGATTAAAGGTCCAATCAATTTACATACCTTCAAAACAATTTGTGTAGGAACTTAATGTTTAACCTCGAGTGACATGAATTTTCTGAGACCGGTAACTGAGGTGAGAAAGGCACAGGTGTGTAAGGTAATGAGGTGTGAAAGAAAAAATACCAACAAGATTTTGTACCAAGTAATTAAGACAATACTGGAGTTGCTCATATAAGTTTACCTGTATAATATTTCGCTTAATCTTAATCTCTTTAATATGTGATGATTGGAACGTGAGAAGGGTGGCGTGGCTCCCCTCACTGATGGCTTCTGGTTATAATTGATGTTCGGTTTATCCATCAGTGTGTGTGAGTCGCGGGTTTCATGCTTCCCTTCTGTGGCTCTGTAACTTTGTAGTGGTGAGAAGAACTCTGCAAATATAATCACAATTTTCAATCAACTTCGACGGATTAAATAAACTGCTGCCTGCAGGTGAAACACTCCGGTGAACTTGAAAAAGAATAAATTATACATGTCATACAGGTATTACAGTATGTAGTGTATGGTCTTCCTTCACATTTAACACACAGTATACCAGTGCCTGTGATCTGTTTATTATTATTTGCCTAACTCAGAATATTTTCCTTCATGTGAGAACTTTTGAGCTTTTTCTTCTTCAATCTCATTCCAGTGCCATTTTATCACAAATTATATACTGCTTTTAGTTTTGCAGCTCGGAAGAAATTACTCTTCTTTCGAAATTAAATTTTTCTCTTGGCCTTTGATGTAAAATTGACCAAGTCTTCAGCGATTACTTTGAGGTGATGTAGAATGTTCAGGTTACCAGGTACAGTCGTGAAGAAAAAGTCCTGTCTTTTTTTTCTGCTGCTCCACTAACCCTGAGACTCAGACTCGTGAATCCGAAGCATTTATGGACAGAGTAATGAATCGCTCTCTACTGTTTTGGGTTCACGAGTCTGAATCTCTGTCTATTGGCCATATTGGGCAGTCCCGTTTACACCCAACCCCTATTGCTCATATACCCATCCAACCTATATTTGAAGGTATCCAGTGTATTCAAGCTAATGATGATGTTTGGTAACTTGTTTCACTCATCCATTACTCTATTTCCAAACCAATGTTTACCTATCTCGCTCCTATATCTAAATTTGTCTAATTTAAAACCTTTGCTACGAGTTTGCTCCTGGTTAGATAGTTTGGGTACCTCTGTTATATCACATTTGTTTAACTCTGACTTCCATTTATACACCCCGAACATATCGCGACTGTACATTAACGTTTATGTAAGTGAAGGGAAGAAATACAGACCTAATAACAGCAAGAGATATACGTTGTTAATTGACCACACCTTTATAAAAAATATATTCTCGAAGCATAGTTGTCAAGAGAGAGAACAGTTGTAGTGAGTGTATGTAATGTACCAATGTAAGTTAGCGATCTGATAATTTATACAATAGATATCAGAAATAAATAAAAACAACTGCTGTGATGTCATAAGTTGTGATATATCAGAGTAATATATAAACTGTATATAAATAATTCACCTGTTCCCTTAAGGCGGTAAAGAACATAAATTAATGTACTTGTCATTATAAAAGTTATGATCCATCTTCATGTCATATATCATATCTGTTCTCTAAATAAAGTTTCGTATAAAATTATGAAGAAAATAATCCCGCCTCTTTCATCAGCTTCCCTGTGTTAAATAAACTCAGTTGCTAAATTACCTCGGGGCCAAAAATGGCTTAAAACACTCACACTGAAAGATCTCACTACATCTGTTAACTTGGCGTCTGGAAATAATTTATCTCACCAGAGGTCGGCGATGTTTCTCATTTCAGGTTGCATTAAGATTTGTTTTTATGTCAGAAGAGTAAAAATGTTTGACTTACATTGAGTGATTTTTCCGCGATTAACTTATAGTGAATATTATTACCAGAACCATCGTGGCTAAATGTGTACACTGTTTTCATCACTAAGTACAGCCCCCAAAAGTATTGTTACCCAAGGAGTCGAGGTGATTCGTGGTCTTGTGAGCAGTGTTCGTCCACTAGTTTCGGAACGGTTAGTACAGTCGACCACAGGTATACAACTTTATCTACAATGTGGATAAAATTATCCGGTAATATTTTAGGTGTAGATAACTGCGAGAATTTCAAAGTGACTAATAATTCATGTTTTATTCCTCGGATATTATATAAATACATATGTTGTGTATATTTAAATATTGTCATAGCAATATATGACGATGTACTGGAAAATATATCAAAGCATTGCGTCCCGAGTTTCAAATTGTCAAGACGGAAAAAGTAACGATGCTTTTAGGTCCAACTTTGCCCATAATTCATTCCCTGTCGTTAACATCTCCGCTCTCAGTACCTAGACGTCCTAGAGCCTGCGTTCTCCCTACTGAGTCACCCTGCTCTTACTGTTAGACTTTAGTTCTCTGGCTCAGGTGAGGGTACTAGAGGGAGTACGATAGTGTTGTCTCCCCTGTGTTGTATCATGTGACCTACCACCGGGCTGCTACATATTTGATTAGATATAATTAAAATATATTTTTATAAGAAATACTAGAACATTATTTATCACCTCTTCAGCACACAGTAAGGATTAATGTCTTTGCACTTTTGTAATGATTAATACTTTTGATCTTTCTAATATATATAATTAAGTAATGGGGATGAGTCACACACCTGGCGGTAGTTTTTTTTGTCTTTTTTATTTATTGGGCACTCCCCTACATCCGTGTGTAAGGTGAAGCGTTTACAGCGCCCAACAGGGAAGCATGCCAAGTTCATGCTTGCCTTTATGTCTCATGAGTTAAGAGCGTAGAAGCCTGAAGAGTCAAGGGCATAGAAGCCTGAAGAGTCAATGGTTTATGTCATCAAGTTATTGGAAGCTCCAACAACTTGTCCCTGAATACGAATTCGCAACTTTCGATTTACAGCAGGTACCTACTTTACTGCTAGGTGAACAGAGACTAATGGGGGCTAGGAAGTATGTCCAAACAACTTCCACCGGCCCGGGAATCGAACCCGTGACATCTCGCTTGCGAAGGCAAGAGCCTTACCACTCTACCACCAGCACCCTCCCTGGCAGTAGTATAAAAAGGTTTATGAGAAGGACAAACAGGATAACAATAATTATCCTGCGGCAATAATCACTTAGTAAAACCCTTGAGGATTAATCAATCGATCCCCAGTGTTCCTTAATTTGTGAATGTTTATAACGAGTGTATTTATTGGCCTAGAATACACGCTTAAAGTCCTTAGTTGTTGATGAGCAGTAATGCATTATAACATCAACAAGACCTTAGTTGCTGAAGCGCAATAATACATTATAACATCAACAAGACCTTAGTTGCTGAAGCGCAATAATACAATATAACATCAACAAGACCTTAGTTGCTGATGCGTAGTAATACATTATAACATCAACACGACCTTAGTTGTTGAAGCGCAGTAATACATTATAACATCAACAAGGCCTTAGTTGTTGAAGCCCAGTAATACATTATAACATCAACACGACCTTAGTTGTTGAAGCCCAGTAATACATTATAACATCAACACGACCTTAGTTGTTGAAGCGCAGTATTACATTATAACACCAACAAGACCTTAGTTGAAGAGCAGTAATACATTATTACATGAACTTGTCTTTAATTTCATAAATATTACCAAATGATTGCGAATACCTTAAAAAAAAAAAAATAAATAAAAAAAAAATAAATAAATAAATAAATAAATAAAATGAATAAATAAATAAATAAATAAATAAATAAATAAATAAATAAATAAAATAAATAAATAAAATAAATAAATAAATAAATAAATAAATAAATAATAAATATATATATATATATATATATATATATATATATATATATATATATATATATATATATATATATATATATATATATATATATATACTGTATTCTTTTTAATATTAATGACAAAAAATATCAATTTAGCCAATTTTATTTCGTCATTCCAATTACACATTCATGCCTTTTCACCAGATTAACAGGCATGAAGGAAGCTTTACCTGGGTACAGATTTCCTTACCAGATCCCGCTGTAGATTTCTGACTACTGGTACAGGAATAACAGACACTTCCGAAGGTGTTCATGTATATATAACCTGTAATATGGAGTCACAACCTTCAGAACAATTTCGTGAAAATACAAACCAATTGTCTCTTGAATCATTCTTAGAAATAGATCTTGACTGAATTTCATTTTGTATATTTATTGTATATCTGGAGGATGCTGAGTTTGTATGTGATTCTGACACTTAAGAAAGAACATTAAAACGGGCCGGAGTATATCAGAAAATAAATACTTTAAACCAAGAACTAAGTTACCTGAATCATATTTCAATTCGGCAAAATAAATTCCAAATAACGCTACAGAATATTAAAGTCAGTGTATGTGCACTATGTAGTTTCTGTCTCAATTGTTGTAGTGCTTGGTGTCTTTTTTTTTTCCAAGTAAAGGTACGGGTCTATTTCACTTATAGGAACCTAGCGTACAGTCGCACCGAAATGTAACTTATGGAGAGGTCCGATGAATTTCAAAATGAACATTGTGACTCTTGTTGTCTCGGTAGGGTTGCGAAAATCCTTCGTTCGTTATCATATTGTCTCAAAAAAATCGTAAATAAATTTTTTGGAGCGAGTTTACATGTCTTTAGTGTGATACCTTGATGGTGTCTGAGCCCTATTAGTTAACCAGGCCCCCAGGCTATTTTCTGTAATCCTCCAGCTCTACAAACTCCAGGTATATATTTATCTATTCTTCTTTCAGTAAACAATTTGGCTTCAGGAAACGATAATCATATGAAAAATTCCCGGCGTGAAAAGTTAGGTTTGTCATAAAGTATGGCTCGCTGATATTGGATGGCGAGACTCGAAACAAATCGATGCAATGCAGAGTCGGTGCAAGAATTTTCTACACATTTTCCTCGGCTCTGCATAAAATATTTCTCTTTCTTCGTTTTGATTAACGAATCTCGCCATCGATTGATGTATTGACTATTTGTTATTTCCACTGCATGTGAACACCCGTCAAAGCCTATAAGGGTTTAGCTTAATGTTTCTAATTCGATTCCTGTCTCTTAGAGGTGATCACTAAACTAACTACGACCCGGTAACCTTTGTGTTTATCCCCGATATTGTTAAAGGGTCAGAGACCATTTGTTCCTCTTTAAGTTTCAATATTGCAATTGACCTCGAAAACTATGGAAGGGGATACACACAGTAGTCCAAGGTGACCAGCCACTGTCTGACCACACCTGACGGGGCATAGTAATACCTGCTTCTCTGGTATCTGGAACAGCTTTGTATATTTGCAGTTTAAGTCTCATGTGTTTCATTCCTGGAACACGTCAGTGGAAACATGGTGAAGCTCTGTTATCTGAGCAGTTGGCCTACCAGCGTGTGGATAATGAAATTCACTAATGACTTTTTTAGATCATTTGATTTTCTTAAATTAATAAATGATACAAAAAGCTTGACCGCAAAATTATAAAATCACCCGTTTCAACGGGAGACAGGGACCTCTTTAGTAGTCTTACATTCTAAAAGAGGAAATCTTCCTTGTAGTAGTGCCATTCTAAGCAGTGCTACAGCTGCCTGTGGTTCTTACTGCTCTAGCAATACTCGGACATAATGCAGTTTTAAGCGGTATTGTCTTGCCAACATGGTGCAATAAGGCCTGCAGCTGGGTGCTAAAGATAACTGGCCTGCGATGGTCCCCGCATGCAAATGGCTGTAATTAAAGCTCCGCTATTTACATATTTTATTTACATAATTATTATTTCGTATAACAACAGTAACTGAATTTATAATCATGTAATATTTATGTTATAATCTGTATCAGATATTTTGATTCGGCTACAGCTACTGATAATGTCCAGATTATTAGTGACAGTTTATAGATGCAAATAGGTACGGAACCATACATGCACGTAACAACACATGCACGTAACCACACGTGCACGTAACCATACGCGCACGTAATCACACATGCACGTAACCATACATGCACGTAACCACACGTGCACGTAACCATACGCGCACGTAATCACACTTTTTTTTTTACGGGCATTAGCCCACCCGGGCACAGGTAATGACCCACATGAGGGCCTGGGGGGCGAAAATATAATAATAATTAATAATAATAATAATAATAATAATAATAATAATAATAATAATAATAATAATAATAATAATAATAATAATAATAATAATGATAATAATAATAATAATTTCTATTATTATTATTATTATTGTTATTACCACAATTAATAAAATTAATAGCAAATTAATACAAATAAAATAATAAAACTAATAAAAATAATAACCATAAAAAAATACAAAATTGAAACAATAAATCAAGAGTGAGAAATTATATACATTATATATGTTGTGTCCAGGTAAGAGAAACAATTGAGACCCTGCAATTGTGAGTAAATGAGGCAGAAAGTCAGATCAGCAACCTGGGACTTGGTCACAATATTCGTGATGCCATATGGCAGCAGGGTCTACCATTAGACAACACATTATGCTTCCAATATCTTCCCAGGCGGTAGTACCTCCCTGTTCGATAGCTGCCTACTACCTCCTACCTAAGAAAAAAAATCGGGCCTGGCTCAGGTTGAGCGACGCACTAGATTAATTATAATTTTTGTCGTTTCTTGTCTTGTGAATAATACAAGACAAGTTACACAGCCCTCCACCAGGTGCTTATTATGGTTTGTTTGAGTATCTGAGTGATGTTCACAGTGAAAACAATGATGAAAATGACGCAGAATTTAAAAATAAACGGAGAGAGTGATGGTGACGAGACTGACGAGGAACATTATTCTTGGAAAAAATCCACTCCTCTTATGTCAGTACCCGGCTGCCTGGCACATTTTTTTCTTGGTCATTGTGTTTTCCTGTAATTAAATTTAAATTTAGACAGTCTATTACGTAGTGACTGAGTCAGTCTAGTACATAGTGACCGAGCCAGTCTAGTACACCACGTCTGAACTATTCGTCCCAGAACAATGTTAGGAAACACAACTCCTGACGGCCGTGTAGTTCTTGAAGGATGTGTCTGTGTGTACATGGCAAACAATATCTTTTATTCTGGTTTATTTCAGGCGAACAGTGCGGCTATGACTAACGCTCCCAGAGAACAGGAAATATCTAAAGTTTTCCTCGAATTGTTCTACACGAGTTTATATTATATTTACACAATAAAGAAGAGTCATTCATCAGGTGAGAAGAATTATTACAGGTGAATATGAGAATTATGGAAAACTAATATTAAAGGAAACGAAATGTTAACAATATTATCACTATACTCCCAATACGTGTTTACTTGTTAATATTAGTATTGTCAATCGCTGGAAAGGATTCATAGGGAAACTAAAAAAAATAACAACAATAATGTTATGATGTCCTGGAAAATTATACAAACAAAATCATCATTACACTGACATGAAAGCACATTAATACAACATATATTTAATAAACTTGTGTCTACAAAATATACCTAAATTATACCTCCTGTACAGTGAATATGTTGCTGTCCATACCAATATTCTAGAAAAAGTTAAAATACGGAAAGAACAACGAGGCATTGAACAATAACGCCCTAGGTGCAGGAGGTCCACTAGTCGTTAGAGAAGCTTGGACTGGGTTGGGTGTACCGCTAAAGGCCGGTTTGTGGTGTACCGTATGTGCTGGGCTGGATATTGAGTACTGTGTGTGTGGTGTGGTAGTGGTGGTGATCATGGTGTGGTAGTGGTGGTGATCGTGGTGTGGTAGTGGTGGTGATCATGGTGTGGTGGTGGTGATGATCGTGGTGTGGTGGTGATCGTGGTATGGTAGTGGTGGTGACCATGGTGTGGTGGTGCTGATCGTGGTATGGTATTGATGGTGAGCGTATTGTGGTAGTGGTGTTGAGCATGGTGTGGTGGTGATCGTGGTGTAGTAGTGTTGGTGAGCGTATTGTGGTAGTGGTGGTGAGCATGGTGTGGTGGTGATCGTGGTGTAGTAGTGGCGATGAGTGTGATGTGGTAGTGGTGGTGACCGTGGGGTGGTAGTGGGGGTGACTGTAGTAATGGTTAGCGTGGTGTGGTAGTGGTGGTGAGCGTATTGTGGTAGTGGTGGTGAGCATGGTGTGGTGGTGATCGTGGTGTAGTAGTGTTGGTGAGCGTAGTATGGTAGTGGTGGTGAGAGTGGTGTGGTAGTGATAGTATAATAATCTGGACACTATGGTAGTGATGGTACAGTGTGGGCACTATGGTAGTGATGGTAGACAGTCTGGACACTATGATTGCGGTGGTAGACAGTCTGGCCACTATGGTAGTGATGGTAGACAGTCTGGCCACTCTGATAATGATGGTAGACAGTCTGGAAACTATGGTAGTGGTGGTAGACAGTCTGGACACTGGTAGTGGTGGTAGACAGTCTGGCCACTGATAATGATGGTAGACAGTCTGGCCACTATGGTAGTGATGGTACACAGTGTGGACACTATGGTAGTGATGGTAGACAGTATGGACACGATGGTAGTGATGGTACACAGTGTGGACGCTATGGTAGTGATGGTA